>NC_141045.1:10025000-10110000 GCF_052040795.2 Danio rerio | reverse complement strand
ATACTTCAGGCTGTTGTTCTTTCCAGATCTCTTCCACACCCCCATACTGAATGTAACCCCAAAATCATGACTTTTCTTCACCAAACTTGACGGATTTCTGTTTGAGTCTTGGGTCCATGCAGGTTCCAATTGGTTTCTGATGCAGCTCAACAGATGATTCATTTGAAAAATCGACCTTCTGCCACTTTTCCCAAATGATCGACTAGAAGTCAAGTTATTATTTATAGCTCTTACAACTAAAATCATGACAAGGCCTTTGTCAGGTATTGTATAACCACTATATGTGTAGTTAAGTCAGATCAACTGGCTGAATGAGTTTCTCTTCATATCAGGCTGACAACAATAACATCAAAAACAAGTATTTATTAACATGCATAACTACATGAAGTCATGTTTATAGGCATAAATTATTTTTGACTGAATACATCAAACACATTTTTTTTTTTTTTGCTGCTTGTTCAAACTACTTGATTAAAATAAGTTAAAACAACACAATTCTTGAGGTTTTCTTAGGACAATGTAATTGTTTCATGTTGAATCCACTTAAATTTGTTAAAACACCTTAATTGATTTGTGTTGGGACAATACACTACCTGACAAAAGTCTTGTCGTCGATCCCACTTGTAAGAGCAAAAAATAATAACTTGATTCTAGTTGATCATTTAAGCAGATTTTTGTCCCAACATCCAACTGCCTGAGGTATCAAGACATTTGCGCTGCCCATTACATTACAAACCACAGCAGAGAGCAAATTCTTCAGCAGGATAGCGCTCTTTCTCATACTTCATCCTCCACATCAAAGTTCCTAAAAGCAAAGAAGGTCAAGGTGCTCCGGGATTGGTCACCCCAGTCACCAGTCATGAACATTATTAAGCATATCCGGGGTAAGATGAAGGAGGAGGCATTGAAGATAAATTCAAAGTATCTTGATGAACTCTGGGAGTCCTGCAAGAACGCTTTCTTTGCCAACCCAGACGACTTTATTAATAAGTGATTTGAGTCATTTCAGAGATGTATGGATGCAGTCGTCCAAGCACATGGGAGTCAAACACAGTATTAATTATTTTTCCACTGCAGCATGACTTTATATTCTATACTGTACATTATTTCAGTTAAGTGACAAGACTTTTGTCTAAGCAAAGTCAGACATTACTGTCCTAATTAAATCATTAAAAATCAAAGCATGATCATAAATGTCATCTAGAGGCCTTTTATATAAGCCTCTTTTGATACCAAATGATCAACTAGAAGTCAAGTTATTATTTGGACAGGCTGACTTTTCTCAGGTAGTGTATGAAGGAAACCCAGCATTTTATTACAGTACATTAGAACTGTCCTTTCAATGAAAGATATGTGTGAAATTGCCTCAAAAATAATAGTTTTTAAGACTGTTTTCAATTGTTTCTAAAGGTTCAATGTGAGGATTAGCTTAGCAGAGTATAATGCGCTTACACACACACATATTAAGTATACTAGTCATTTTCGGTTCTGAATTGATTACAAGTAGTGGCCATATGCCAATATGATAAGCCTTTATATTTGGAAGTGGATAACCAATATATACGCTGACAAAAACAAATCAGATCAACTGGCAGAAATCATTTGTCTTCTTATTAGGCCGATGACAATAACATTAAACATAAGTTGACCAATATTGCTCCTGACATAAAGCATCATGCATAAATGATAAAAAAAAAATATGGATGATACATTATGTGTGACATTGCCTCAAAAAAAACTCAACTAATTCATAACTTATTTGCTTTTAGTTTTAAATCAAATGTACTCATTCAGTTTTGAATGTCCTGGCTATTTACCTTCACGGGTCTTTCTGGAGCAGAGCCTGATTGGCCGCCCAGCCTTCCTCCAACACAACCGCCATCCAGCAGCATCTACAGCAACACACAAAACCGCTATATCATTTCACTTAATGATGCCCCGAAATGACAGCAGCCATGTGAATCAGGGTGATTACTATCAAAACAAAATTAGAATCAATATAGCCGTCTTTCTCTTCTTGTGGCCGGCATAGCCAAATAATGCGGAGGCTTTTTTTTAGCATTGACTAGCCTGGGATGTTGGCCGATGTGCTTTGCGTTATTGACAGTAACTGGTGCAGTGGCTTGCCAGAGTCCCACTGAGATCAATACGCAAGCCAGGCGGGAGTCTTAAGCACCGTTCACACACACACACACATACAGACAGACAGATAAGCTAAACACACATTGAAATGAAGCCATTCAATACGCTGAGAGAAGAATTCCAAAAGTCTCGAAGAAGAAATACATGAAAAAGAGAAAATGAAGAACATTTTAGTATTTTGAGTGCTCACCCATACTAAAAGCGCAGCAACAATGCTGGTTGGTTGCTAATGGGTTTAAAGCCATTTTCAGTGCATTGCATTGGGATTGTGGGTCACCACAACAAAGACGGTTTGTGATGCATTCTTGTAGCACAAATACTACAGCATGACACTTGCGACACCAAGGTTGTGGGTTTGATTCCCATGGAAAGCAAGAACTGATCAAATGCGTACTGTAAATGAAAATTTAACCTGCTTTGCTTTGGATAAAACAATCTGCCAAATACAAAAACCAATATTTTAGTGACCTAAAAAGGCCAATGTTTTAAGAGTGGGGTTTTAAAAACAATACAGACATTTTAGGTGATAAGTTAACCAATAGCTTTTTATATTTGGAAGGAAATAACTGATATATGGGCTAATTACATAAATCTTGCTATGATTTTTCTGAACCTGATTACAAAACTGAACAAATGTATCGGCTTTTAAAACCTAACTGCGAAAAACAAGAAACCCACATACAGTGTTGAGGGTAATGCATTACAAGTATGCCGAGTTACAAAATTATATAACTTTAAGTAACAAGTAATGCATCACTTAAAAAAATTAAGTAATAACATTTTAGTTATTTTTTAAATTGTAACTCAAGTTTTTTTTTTTAGATTAGTTAATTCCCTTTACAAAAAATAATTTGCAGAATTAAAATTAGTGTAATCATGTTGAATCACACTCAGTGAAAGAATGAGCTCCTTGCGGGAACAGACAGTCACAAAGACGGCAGAGCCTTACATTTCTGTGATGGAAGCAGGGCTTGACATTAACACCCACCGGCCTGCCTAATGCGGGTAGATTTCAGCTGTGGAGGGTTAGACAGCCACTCCCACTAGCCACTTTGGCTGGTTGACAATAATTTAATTGCTAGTACTGGCTCCTCACGAAAAATGAGAGTTTTAGTTTATGACCAATTGTCAATATGTATGCAAACGTTAGAGTCGAGAAGCAGCACGACTAATAATTGTTTGATCTACCTCAAGACATGGGCAATTTATAATTGCAGCAAACTGTTTGGAAGCATTAAAAGTGCAAGAAGATGTCCAAAATCTTTACACGCATTGACCCACAGACTGTTTAGATGCATGTCACTGATGAGAAAATTACAGTATGATGACCGAAATGGCCTTGAACATCCATCAGGCACAATATGTAAACATGACATCAGATTAACGTTGTACCTCAACATTGCATTTTGTTTGGAAATGAAAAAAAAAAAAATCGGGTTGACGTCAGAACCCAACATCAGGCAGATGTCAATGTCCAACCTTTAACCTACAATCAAATAAATATCAACATCTAATGATGTTACAGCTTGACGTTGTGTGGACGTTACCATTATGACGTCTATCAGACTTTTGATTTTAGCTGCCATACCTGACGAATAAATTCTAGTATGTGACTTCAACATGTCGTTGGTTTAAGATCTCGACTTTGAATTTTGGTCACTATCTAACACAACATTAAATCAACCAAATATCAACGTCATTTGAGGTTGTTATTGATTGTCAATATAATGTTGTCCTTAGATGCTGGCTAGACTTTGAATTTTGGTCACCTGACATCACAACCTAAATCTAACACCTTATGACGTTGTGTGCCTGCTGGGCTATAACTAAACGCACTACAGAATGTTACGTTTACACACATTCACAAATTCCATGTAATCAGCTTTTTACAGCATAATACTACTTTTTAATCATAATTTGAGTAATATTTACAACAAATACTTTTACTCTACTTACACTACATTTTTAGGCAGGTAATGATAATTTTACTTCAGTATGATTTTTCAGTACTCTTTCCACCACTGACGGTGAGGACTATACACTGTAATTTTACACTGAATATTTAATTTGTGCCTGAATAGTTCCAGAAAACCTTAAAATACAGTTTTCTATCTCTGTTCTAAAGTATTTATCAAAGCTTGTGATTGGTTTATTATATTTTATGCAGATGCACTCCCCTACAAAATCATCCCAATAATCCAAATGATTAATTCTTTACAAATAGAGGCAGAATGTAATCGCAGAAAAATATCACAAATCAAATTTTCCAATATTGTGCATCTCTAACATTAGTGTGGGTCTGTGAAAGATAAGCAGGAAAGCGGCTAACGCTAAACACTTTAATGATGGAAGTAAAGGAGAAGTCTGGCTAAACCTCTCCCGGTAAAGACTGTCGGACAGAGCGGGTCAAATCTATAAGGTTGTGACCTCTTCCTGATCAGCAGTCGGTGAGCAGCGGTTGGCCTGTCCCATCCGTCGGTGCATGCTCTCCTCCATCATTGTCACCTCCTCCACTCGTTGTCGCTCTCGGCTGCTGTCCATCTCTCTACGGGACAAGTCTCTATGTCCTCCAGGAGCAGTCAAACGCAGATCCCTCACATTCTCTGCAATGGGATACGACAGTACGTCCACAGGCAAAGGAGTAATGGATGTTTCAGAGAAAAGAAGATGTATGTGGTATTAAATATGATCACCTGGAGTCAGGTACGTGAAAGTGGACAGGAACTGCTCGTATGTTTGCTCCCGGGCGTTGCAGAACTGATCCAGAGCTTCAGCCACGGCTTGGTCGGGATTGTTCATAGCTGAAACATTAACTACACCTGGCATCCCATCAAGCCTCTCTTAAACACTAAGAAAAGAAGAGATACAGAAAGATTGATATTTGCCTGTTACTATATTAAAGCCAACTGTACAGAAAGCCAATTTTCCATGCCACGTTAAAGTTAGTTCAACCCAAACAAAGAAAATCTTGTCATGCTGGGTTTCCGGTTGCATGGCAAAGGAGTAAGACGTGTCTGGCTTGAGCTCCCGACGATCTCCTGCTATACGATATAAAACCAGCGGCATATATCAAAACACTGTGTGATCTCTGCTTCGAATGTGTTTCTAAAATACTAGCTTATGGTGGAAAAACTATGCAAGTACAAGTACGATGCCTCATCTGGTTCTACAGAAGGCCTAACGCTAGCTCGTCTTTGAGTTCCACCGTCACCCAATCGCGGAAGCCCTTATCCCCTTCGGAGGGACTCGGCGGACTTGAAATCGGAGATTCTTCACTCGCTAAAGGCAGACATCTCAGGTGTTTAAATCCAAGTTGAAAAGTGCACTTGCCAATGATTTCAGCTCCCTTAAAAACGATTAAAAAGCGGTCAAACCAAAAATGATAAATAACACTGCGGTGACACACTCTGAGATGGACCAAATGAAAAATACGAAAAAAGTCATCAAACACTGTGTGATTTCTGCTTTGAATGCGTTTCTAAAATATAAGATAATGGTGGAAAAACTACGCAAGTACAAATACGATTCCTCATCTGGTTCTAGGACTAACTCCGCCTCATCTTTGAGTTCCACCTTCACCTGATTGTAGAAAAAAATGGACTCGGCAGACTTGAAATCGGATTTTTCACTCGTTAAAGGCGGATATCTCAGAGGTGTTTAAGTCCGAGCTGAAAAGTGCACTTGCCGATGATTTCAGCTCCCTCAAAAATGAAATACAAGAGATTAAAACTGAAACAACAAATAACACGCGGCAAAAGACTCTGAGATAGACCAAATGAACAATATGAAGGAAGTGGAAAGTGAGCTATCAACATGGTCAGATGAAGTGACAACTTTGCAGTAAGTAGTTACCGATTTGAAAGTGAAGATGATCGTGCTGAGAGAAAAATGTGAAGACAGGGAAGAATGAGAAGATGCAACATTAGGATACTGGGCGTAGCTGACACAGATCATCCTCATGTCGTTCTAAAGCCAAAGGAAATGTGTTTATCTTCTGAACACAAATGAAGCTATTATAAATCAAAATCTGAGAGAGTCTTTTAAGACTCACGCTTCAAAACATTCATGAGGAGACCATAAATTAAACATTATGCATCAGAGTGTTGGTTGAACAGTCTTTAAACAGAAAGACAGAAATCTCAAATATGTGATTAAATATATCGGTTGTGAAGAGGAACAATAGTCTTACACCATGTCCAAACTACACACACGTGGCAACACAACATGTGATAAAAGGTATCTTTTTCATGTCAAAACATGTGACGCATGCAATTTCTATTTTAGAAACTGATTCCATCCGCTTGTTTTCACGCTAAGCGGCTTCCGGGTCCAAGTGCCATACCAAACTGTATAGGGAGACTCATCAAATGGTAATAATAAACGCTTACAAAGTGGCGTAATGTATTACTTTCGAAAATCACAATTGCAATACATATCCACGTCTAATATCAGATAGCCAGAAAGGGATTCATCTTTTATAAATTGTTAAAATATTGGTGTTTGCGATGCAGCAAGTCCAGAGACTGTTGTGTACGCCATGATTTTATTTAAAATTCACTTCAATGTGTTGCATGACTAAATTGTGGTCATAAACTAATATTTTCTCCATCTAAATGAATAGCGGCTTAGACCTGGAAACAGTATTCCATACATCACCGATACGTCGCGACTTAACGAGTGGATTTCTGCAGCTTTACAACAGCATAAACTAGGGCTGGACGATTTGGTCTAAAATCTCGATTGATTGAACTATTTAACATCAATTACGATTAATTAATGATTATTTTATTTACTTATTCAATTTTTTTTTTACCCTCCACGCCACCCACACTCGTCAATGATACCAAGCTGACCAATCACAGAGCTTGCGATATGCATCATCGCAACATGTAGTTACTTTTTTTGAAAGGCCGGCATCAGCATGAGTCACGGTGAGTAGTATGCGACCGCGAAGGCTGTGCCAGACCATACGCTGTGCTTGATGCAGAAGAGTAAACAGAGCATGGTCACTTAACTCCACGAATGGTAGGGAAAGTAATTAAGAAAATTGACCTGAACAAATTAGATCGATTATCAGAATGTCCATTTCGATTAATCGCCCTGCCCTAGTGTAAATTACAAAGACAATTATAACCTCAGGTACAGATTATGGGCTATATTCAGTGTTAAATGCTACCAATGTGAGATCGGACACCATTATAAGTGACATTTATTGCCTTCCTATTGAAAGCAGCAGCAGATAGTTCACCAAAAAAAATAGCAAACAGTTTGAAAATGAAACTCAGTGACTCAACAACATCAGTCACTCAGCTCATGTACTTTAAATAATATTAAATTGGTTTAATATGTACTATTTAGATAATAACCCTTACTATTTCTTGAGAGAGCAATGGCTGACATTGAAATGTATCTGTTGTCGCGTCGACTTTGGTGCAGACAGCCAAATTGCTTGTCGCTGTAATATTGTCACGTTGTGTGTAGTCAGAACACAGTGTTACGGGTTAAAAACCATATCGAGGTGAGAATATAATTGCCAAAAATGTTCATTTTTATGTAAACTAATAGTATAAAGTAGGAAATAATAGCAAAAAAACAAATGAAATAAAAAGTGCAATGACAAAAAAAAAAAACTGATGAAGGGATCCTGCTGGGCTCCACTGCTTTACAGGTCACTTATCACAGCCGATATGCATTATATCTGCATTAGCCCTGATTGGAATGAAATTATCATTTTGAAGTTCAACTTAATTACAATCAATGACGAAGGGGGAAAAGGGGGGGGGATGGGCAGTGATTGCCATGACATTAAGATATAATGAAGAATGGCGTGATGATCGTCAGAAACTCGGAGCTGTCGCTGTGTCATTCATCACAAACATGCCCTGGGGAGAGCCGTCTTCAGGTGGCACAACATTAGTGGGGACAGAAACAGGTGCTACACTAGAGTCTAATTACTCTCCTCTATCAATAATACAGCGCAAATCCTTGCATGGCTTCAGGCATCAGCTGTTCTGCTGGCCCACCTCCTCCTCATCCCTACGGACTGCTACTCTTTCTGCAGGAGGAAGACTGTGTACAACTGCGTAGCTCACACAGAACAACATGGCGCTAGCAACATCAAGATTATGGGCTTGGTTCCCAGGGAATGCATGAACCGCTGATAAGAACAATTTCAATACAATGTAGGCTCTTTTGGAAAAAAGGGTCTGCAAATGTTTAAATGTACAACATCCATGTTTTCAGAACACCCAGATTTGTAGTATTCAGCATGTGTAAAATCAAACATAACACAATGAACTGCGTTTGAATTTGCTTTCCATTGCCAGGTTGGCATGGTGGCTCAGTGGTTAGCACTGTCACCTCACAGAAAGAAGGTCGCTTCGCATGCTTTCCCCTACACTCCAGACATGCGCTATAAGTGAATTAAATAAACTAAATCGCCCATTGTGTATGTCTGTGCATCTATGCGAGAGTGTTTGGGTGTTTCCCAGTGCTGGGTTGCGGCTGGAAAGCCATCTGCTGCTTAAAACATATGCCGGTGTCCTGACATTTTATCATACCTGTCAGATTATGCTCCCAACAATGTATTTGAATGGTTTTGAGGTTGGGGTTAGGTAGGTTAGGGCGATGTTACAGCTTCATCTTACAGTAATTTACATTTAAATTTACACTGGTAGCAAAATCTGATAGGTAGCATATTGCGTCATCAAAATAAGCTACCTACTTTTCGAATGAAAGGTAGGAAAAATCGGCAGAACACCGGAAAATAGCACAATAGCATACACAAGAGGATAACATTTTTTGGGGAATCCCACAGGTCACGGGATTACCGTGGGATGGGAGTCATCTTCCATTTTAATCACAGGATTGGGACAGTACAGGATTAAATATTAACAGGAACAGACCGGAGCGGGAACCAACCAACAAGAAGATGACAACAAATTGCACTGCCATTTTTGTAGTTTTCTTTTAATACGCCTACAATATAACGCAATTAAAAAAGAACTACACGACCCAGAAGCTATCAGTGCTGGAGGAAGCCAGCATCCGCGGAGAAATTGATGTGGTGAAAAAATGATTTGCAGCGCAAAGTTAGAGGTAATGACATGTCCATTACATTAACACAAGTAGTTGAGAAATCGGAAGTATTAAAGAAGTTCAGAGGGTAAACTGTGACGGTGATAAGACGCTGTATGCTGCTTGTAAAAAATGCTTAATCTTGGTCAAGTACACCAGTCATTCAGGGACGAGCAGTCTGAAAATGCACACTTGTGAAGTCTCATCTGACCGACAAAATTGCTTGCAGCTGTCATAATTCAGTGTTTTCATCAAAAGTATGAATTGAATTGAAACTATAAGAATTATTGTATGCATGTAGTGTGTGTGTGCACGTGTGTGTGTGAATGTATGTATGTATGTATGTATGTATGTATGTATGTGTTTGGTGTGTATATAGCCCCTTTCACACATACAGACCTTTCCGGATAATTGCCGGCAATTTTCCGGAAAGGTCTGTATGTGTGAACAGGTCCTTTTTGAAAATACCGGTAAATTCGTTCTGGCTATTTTCCGTAAAGAGAAGTTGTAACATTACCGGTAATTTGCCGGAATGCTGCGCTGTGTGAATGCAGAAGGAAGATTACCGTAATAAGCGCGTGCACGTCTAGAACGTGCTGACGTGAGACGTCTGCTTTAGCCAATCACAACAGTCAGACGCATTTACGTCCGCGCGGTTTGTGAGAATAAAAACCTTTGAATATTTTTCCAAACACATTTAGCTGCTAGAAGTTAGTCAGATCACGTTTATATGTTCTTCTTTATGCCAACTGTGTAAATAATCATCGATGAGATGCTTATGATAAGCCGTTGTTTGTTTACCTTTAAGCTTTGCGTGTGCCTGTGAAACAGCCTGTGAGCGCCTGCACACGCACATATTATGAACATCTCGACATGAGAAAGTGATCCTGCGAAAGTTGTTTACAATATTGATCATCCACAGAGTTTGTAATTTAGTCAAATGTTTACAAATACAAGCGCAGCCGTTTAAAGCTCATTTGTGGTGAATGATGTCAGAATTTACCGGTATTTTGAAATGGATGTGTGAACGCTCTTTTCCGGAAAAATTCCGTAACGTCCTCGCCTGTGTGAACAGCGCTTTTTTGAATATACCGGTAAAGTCGTTCCGGAAATTTTCCAGATATTTACCGGTATCACTGTGTGAAAGGGGCTTATATATGTGTGTGTGTGTGTGTGTGTGTGTGTATATATACACATATACTGTACATACAT
Source organism: Danio rerio (assembly GCF_052040795.2). Classification (NCBI taxonomy): domain Eukaryota; kingdom Metazoa; phylum Chordata; class Actinopteri; order Cypriniformes; family Danionidae; genus Danio; species Danio rerio. Next base: position 10,099,569 of record NC_141045.1, on the reverse strand, counting down.
ACATATAACTTTTGTTTCTGCTTATTATGTATTTTTTTCAACACATGTTAATGTTTAATCGTTAAAATTGTGCATGCTGCAATTCTCTCGTTATGCAAGAGCATATTGGATGAATTTTGTCAACATATTAATTGAAAAAAATTCAGTAAATGAGTAAAATGCAGCTTGGTGTGAACTATGTACTTTTATTTATTGTAACTGATCTCCAGAAAATTAAGAAGAAGGGACTCAGCAGCTGGTCTAAAGCAGCCGATACAACCAAATTCTATATATTATTTAATGACTAAAAGTAAAAAAAAAAAAAATGGGAGCGGTACTGGAGCGGGAGTCATTTTAAACAAGAGCGGGATGGGACAGGATTATTTTTTTTTAAATTTGGTCTGGCAGTGGGACGGGACAGGATTTCTTTATGTGGGAGTGGGACCGGACAGGAATGAAAATCCACTCCTGTGTCATCCTCTATAGCACACACAGACAATGTAACGTCACCAGAAATGATGTCAAGACTTCAGTGTTTTTCAGGAATGTGTACTGTATTACTACTGTACAGCTCACTTTTTAGATGTTCCTTGACCAAACATACTCAAACACACAGAAATTTACACTAACAAACATTGTATAAGTCTGAAACATCTGTAGTCTGCTTCTTGTGACTAGAAAAGAAAGGTTTACCTCCACAGTTCTTACCAGCTGGCCTACATTACACTCACCACCTCTAAACCTCACTCCCATCAAGGTCAAGATACCAGTGTAACACCTCTGGTTCTCCTTGGCCTGCTCCAAGCAAGATTCGAATCAGCAATTTTGGCACAAGATTACATTTTCAGACACTTGTAACTCAGGAATGAGGAAAATGTAGCACGGTGACAAAACCTGAATGCCTGCAAACCATACTTTGGGCTTCAGTCTTTAGAGGCTGCCTAATCCATTAAACAACTATTGCTATTGTGATAAAAGTATATGTTATATTGCAATAAATTACATTATGTTTTGTGCACACATAGGTTGTTTATTAAAATTTGTCCAATCAGATGGATCCTGTTATGTGATTGGCTAGACTGATCCAAAGGTAAACCTACTGCCTCAGAGCAGAATATTGAAAACATGGCGGGAGTACAGACGAGGGGAAAACAGCAACAGCGAATAAAAATCTGAATTTCTTCTCATGTGTTCAGCTAATCAAATTGTTTAAAAGTCTAAGGTCCTGTCCAAATGAAGACAGGTATTTTCAGACTCGTATTTTTTTTAATGCAGTTTGGCTGTTTGTTCACTTAAAAATGCAGTATCAGGTGACTGAAACCAAAAGTTTCTGAAAACTCCAGCCATGATGAATATTTTTCAAAACTCTGGTTAAAGTATGGACACTACAACCATAATATCAGACCCTTAAAACGGTTATGGAATTCCATAAAATACGACCATGAGATTGGTCAGGCACTAAAACATTAAAATTTCTAATCTGAGAAGAAGATCAGCTAGGAAACCAGTTGTTCAACTGTCCCAGTCACCCATCCTGAGCCCCACTCTCTGGCCTACCTTCTCCACCAGAGCAGATCACACACATTCCACACAGAAGGCAAAAGCTATAAACAGACACACACACACACACACACACACATACATATACATATATATATATATATATATATATATATATATATATATATATATATATATAGAGAGAGAGAGAGAGAGAGCTTAACTACATTCAAAGCTACCCCCTGGGAAATGTAGCAAGCTAAGCTAAAAGCTACAAGGCAAAAGTAGCTTAGCTACATCCAAGCTATTTTTGCAATTTTTATTTTGAAATTGAAGCAACTTAAATTCAAGTCAATCATATCTTAGTGATTAATAAAACTGTCAATGAAACATATGAGGCATAACAGTTCGGTTCAGTTATTGACTGTAAATGCTGTACTAAACAGAAACAAATTATAGTATAACAGCTAAAACAAAAAATCCAATAAAACCAGGTGTTACACATATACACACTATAGTAAAGGGATTTTTTTTGGAATTATATATATATATATATATATATATATATATATATATATATATATATATATATATATATATATATATATATATATATATATATATTAATACATCCTAACATGTACTTCTCGAGGTATGGTCACGAGGAATCCTGCTTCAGAAATAACTCCTCTCCCTCAGTCATCTTTCCATCAAGCAAGTTTCGGTTGGCGACATCACCAATCAGAGGTGGCAGTAAGCTACTGCCAAGCTACTGAGAAATGTAGTTAAGCTAGTAGCGTCACTACTTGTAGCGACGCTACTGCCCAACATTGTATATATATACATACACATATATATATACATACATACACACATATACATACATATATATATATATATATATATATATATATATATATATATATATATATATATATATATATATATATATTCGGTTAACCGACATAATGTTACCCCTTGATTTCTTACTTCATCACTGCGGTAACAAAAAATCTGTTACCGTCACAGTCCTAATAACAATACTCAACAACACTGCATATCTTCCCAGTATCAGCCCTACTTGTCAGCCTCTGTCGCATAAATACTGCTCGAGCAAAATCAATCCTAATGTAAAATAGTATACGTTCATCATTATAATGCAAACACTGTAGAACTGTTGTGTTGTGCCTTGCATTTCATTCTCAGTTTCTTATCGTCTGTCTCTTTTTACGACAGAGCTAGAAAAAACTAGCCTTCATTTGCCATCGCCGTATGCAAATCCACTCCAGAACTCAACAGGTTTGTTCTGCGGCGGGTGTAAGTGTGAACACCGGCATGTAAGTGCGCTTGAGCAGGAGAATAAAGCGCTCAGAGACACCGGAGGAATCCTTTATTTTGCGTTGCGCCTCAGGGGATTCGCTGAGCCTTCTCTTCATGGCCCTGCTCTTCAGACACAGGTGCTCCGCTGTTTGTGTTTTTCACTGTTCTTCAGGCACTCGTGGTTACGGGTTTTTGTTTTGCACTCTTGCACACACATCTCTCGGCCTCCAAAACAAACACACAACTGCACGAGGGCTCGAAGCCCCCACCGAAAAACAAAAACATTATGCTAATGAGGAAGGCACAGCTGTTCCCTTCTTCACTCTCTCTCTCGTTCTTTCAACAACAGTCGCCTAATTTCTCTCGTTCCTTTAAAGAGCCGCCAAGCAGAAACAGTTAATGCAAATATAAGCCTGCGGGAAATAAGGAGAATTTTTACAAAATCCGAGCTTCCCCTCCTGCCAAAATGTGATGTGTGACTCACGCATTCGATATTTGGTGTAATGAGAGTGAATCATTCTGCTCCACACCGAACCCGATGCCACAGACCACTCAGATGCACACCGAGGAGACTATTTTAACAGCACATTACATCCAGACTGTCACAGATGCATTACCAAGAGTGTGATTTCAGTGTCGAATGCAGGTCTTAAAGGAAAATCTGTTGCGATTGCATGTGCGCTAACTAGACACGACCAACGAATGGGAACAATCTGTGAAATATTATACAATCACAGGCAATTAAAAGATGTTTAAAGTTCAATTTAGTTTTAATTAATATGTTATATAAAACTAATCTGTTTTAAATGTATATTTATGATTTTAGCTTTAGCTAGCCTCTTGACCAGCAGCTGAAGTGTCCGGCAAGTACCTAAAAGGGAGACCACATGGGAAAGCTAGGTTGCTCCCGGAAGAGGTGTTAGTAAACCAGCAGGTCTACCTGTGGTCTGTGTGGGTCCTAATGCCCCAGTATAAACCAGCAGGTCAACCTGTGGTCTGTGTGGGTCCTAATGCCCCAGTATAAACCAGCAGGTCTACCTGTGGTCTGTGTGGGTCCTAATGCCCCAGTATAAACCAGCAGGTCAACCTGTAGTCTGTGTGGGTCCTAATGCCCCAGTATAAACCAGCAGGTCTACCTGTGGTCTGTGTGGGTCCTAATGCCCCAGTATAAACCAACAGGTCAACCTGTGATCTGTGTGGGTCCTAATGCCCCAGTATAAACCAGCAGGTCAACCTGTGGTCTGTGTGGGTCCTAATGCCCCAGTATAAACCAGCAGGTCAACCTGTGGTCTGTGTGGGTCCTAATGCCCCAGTATAAACCAGCAGGTCAACGTGTGGTCTGTGTGGGTCCTAATGCCCTGGTATAAACCAGCAGGTCAACTTGTGGTCTGTGTGGGTCCTAATGCCCCGGTATAAACCAGCATGTCAACCTGTGGTCTGTGTGGGTCCTAATGCCCCGGTATAAACCAGCAGATCAACCTGTGGTCTGTGTGGGTCCTAATGCCCCAGTATAAACCAGCAGGTCAACCTGTGGTCTGTGTGGGTCCTAATGCCCCGGTACAAACCAGCATGTCAACCTGTGGTCTGTGTGGGTCCTAATGCCCCAGTATAAACCAGCAGGTCAACCTGTGGTCTGTGTGGGTCCTAATGCCCCAGTATAAACCAGCAGGTCTACCTGTGGTCTGTGTGGGTCCTAATGCCCCGGTACAAACCAGCATGTCAACCTGTGGTCTGTGTGGGTCCTAATGCCCCAGTATAAACCAGCAGGTCAACCTGTGGTCTGTGTGGGTCCTAATGCCCCAGTATAAACCAGCAGGTCTACCTGTGGTCTGTGTGGGTCCTAATGCCCCAGTATAAACCAGCAGGTCAACCTGTGGTCTGTGTGGGTCCTAATGCCCCAGTATAAACCAGCAGGTCTACCTGTGGTCTGTGTGGGTCCTAATGCACCAGTATAAACCAGCAGGTCAACCTGTGGTCTGTGTGGGTTCTAATGCCCCAGTATAAACCAGCAGGTCAACCTGTGGTCTGTGTGGGTCCAAATGCCCCAGTACAAACCAGCAGGTCAACCTGTGGTCTGTGTGGGTCCTAATGCCCCAGTATAAACCAGCAGGTCAACCTGTGGTCTGTGTGGGTCCTAATGCCCCGGTACAAACCAGCATGTCAACCTGTGGTCTGTGTGGGTCCTAATGCCCCGGTATAAACCAGCAGATCAACCTGTGGTCTGTGTGGGTCCTAATGCCCCAGTATAAACCAGCAGATCAACCTGTGGTCTGTGTGGGTCCTAAAGTCCCAGGATAAACCAGCATGTCAACCTGTGGTCTGTGTGGGTCCTAATGCCCCGGTATAAACCAGCAGATCAACCTGTGGTCTGTGTGGGTCCTAATGCCCCAGGATAAACCAGCAGGTCAACCTGTGGTCTGTGTGGGTCCTAATGCCCCAGTATAAACCAGCAGGTCAACCTGTGGTCTGTGTGGGTCCTAATGCCCCAGTATATTGATGGAGACTCTATACTGCTCGGTGAGCTCCATCTTTCGGATAAGATGTTAAAACAAGGTCCCGACTCTCTGTGGTGGTAAAAAATTCCCAGGATGTCCTTCCTACCCTGGCATCCTGGACAAATTTGCTCACTGTCCTCTGTCCATCATGGCCTCCTAACCATCCCCATATCATAATTGGCTTTATCACTCTAGCTGGGGCCGAAATCGCATACTTCCATTTTATGAGGTACGCTAAAATCAGTATGCGAGCCAAGTAATATGTCCGAATACTTCCGGCGAGATTCTAGAGTGTGCATTCGATGCACGCTACGCTATTCCATGATGCCCCGTGAGAGAATTCTTGAATCGGAGAGAAGCAACGCAACTCATGCGGGTAGGTTACGTGACGATGACATATTGGCGGATGTAGTACGTCCAAGTTCCATTCATACTGCTCACATTCATATTTTATAGAATGTTCTTTTCCCACAGCCAAGTAGTAAGTTTAAATTCAAATACAGTACCTACTAAGTAGTAGTAGACGGTTTCGGACGCAGCCCCTGTCTCCTCTCCACCAATATACTGGTGTGTAGTGTGCGGTCTGGTGCAATATGGCTGCCATCGCGTCATCCAGGTGGATGCTGCACACTGGTGGTTGATGAGGAGATTTTGCCCAAAAAAGTGTTTTGAGTTTCCAGAAAAGCGCGATATAAATGTAAGGAATTATCATTAGCTTATTATAATGGAACTTTCTGGATAACTTGTGCCAGAGCTAGGGGCCATTAAAACTTTGCCCTGGGGTACCTCAGGGAGCTGCAAGGAAGTGCTATAGGGCTAATGAAATGTTTGGGGGAAAAAAAAAAATTTTATAAGTAAAAATAAAACTAAAATAATTAATAATTTCATTGTTGAAAATTATAGTAAAATTGATAAACAAGATAAGCAGCATTAGTATAAAAAACTAAAAACAAACGTAATTTAAAATAATTAAATTGTTTTAAATAAATTATACAAAATAATGTTTACAACGACACGGTGGTGCAGTAGGTAGTGCTGTCGCCAGCAAAGCAAGAAGGTCGCTGGTTCGAGCCTCAGCTGGATCACTTGATGTTTCTGTGTGGAGCATTCGCGTGCGTTTAACCCCAGATTAATAAAGAGACTAAGCCGAAAAGAAAATAAATGTATGAAAATGTTTACGTAAAATGTAAATAAATGCATGATTAATAAAATATATGAATTTTAAAGATTGAGGTAGAATTGTTTTATTATTCACACATTTGGTTATTTTTAATCAGTGACAACTTGTGATGCTCTTTATATTGTTTATTACGCTACTTTGAATATTCAGTCTCAAATTGCATGTAAATACGACTTCAAAACAGAATTAGTTTAATTTAATTGCCTGTAAACAGTGTTGTACTTTGATGGTGATTGTCTGATAATAATATGATTTCACTATTTAAAATTTGAAAAAAAAAAATCTGAAAAATACTCACCGGCCACTTTATTAGGTACACCTGTCTAACTGCTTGTTAACGTAAATTTCTAATCAGCCAATCACCAGGCAGCAACTCAGTGCATTTAGGCATGTAGACATGGTCAAGACGATCTGCTGCAGTTCAAAGCGAGCATCAGAATGGAGAAGCAAGGTGATTTAAGTGACTTTAAACGTGACGTGTTTGTTGGTGCCAGACGGGCTGGTCTGAGTATTTCAGAAACTGCTGATTTACTGGGGTTTTCACACACAAACATCTCTGGGGTTTACAGAGAATGGTCCAAAAAAAGATAATATCCAGTGAGCGGCAGTTCTGTGGGGGCAAATGTCTTGTTGATGCCAGAGGTCAGAGGAGAATGGCCTGACTGGTTCCAGCTGATAGAAAGGCAACAGTAATTCAAATAACCACTCGTTAGAACTGAGGCATGCAGAAGAGCACCTTTGAACACAACATGTCGAACCTTGAGGCGGGTGGGCTACAGCAGCTCAAGACCACATCGGGTGCCACTCCTGTCAGCTAAGAACAGGAAACTGAGGCTACAATTCGCACAGGCTCAACATAAGTAGACAATAGAAGATTGAACATTATGTTGCCTGGTCAGATGGATACATTCTACCTTGTATCAACAGTTCAGGCTGGTGATGGTGGTGTAATGGTGTGGGGGATATATTCTTGGCACACTTTGGGCCCATTAGTACCAATTAACCATCGTGTCAACGCCACAGCCTAACTGAGTATTGTTGCTGACCATGTTCATTTCTTTTTGACCACAGTGTACCCATCTTCTGATGGCTACTTCCTGCAGGATAATGCACCATGTCATAAAGCGTGAATGATCTCAGACTGGTTTCTTGAACATGACAATGAGTTCACTGTGCTCGAATGACCTCCACAGTCACCAGATCTCAATCCAATAGAGCGCCTTTGGGGTGTGGTAGAATGGAAGATTCGCATCCTGGATGTGCAGCCGACAAATCTGCATGATGCTAGCATGTCAATATGGACCAAAATCTCTGAGGAATTTTCCAGTACCTGGTTGAAATGCAAAAGGAAGGGAATCTATGCTAAGGCAAAAAGAGGTCCAACCCAGTACTAGTGGGGTGTACATAATAAAGTGGCCGGTGAGTGTATATTGTTAAGGATATCTAGATAATCCAAATAATTTACAGCACTATTTAAAAAAAAAAACTTTATGTCACCAAGTCTGCATTTATTTGATCACAATTACAGTCGAAAAAGCAATATCGGGATACATTGTTTCCATTTAAAATAACTATATTATATTTTAAATATTTTTGACAATGTTATTTCTTTAATGCCAAAGCTAAATTGTATTCAATCTGAATTTTAGTGTCACATGATCCTTCAGAAAATATTAACACATTGCTAAAAATGTATATTATTATCAATTTGGATTTTTTTTTTTTTTGTATATTAACCTATGCTATTGGTTACTATACAAAAGTATTACTGTGAATATATGCATATACAGAACCGTATCAAGCGCGGGGGGTGGTTGGGTTATGTCCCCATTTGGAAAGACCTGGAAACATTCATAATGACTAAAATTGCACGGAAAAATATAATATCTATGAGTATTGCTGATCAGCAGCACAAAACCAGAACTCCATATTAATAAACAGCCAATGATGCAGTGAGTTTGTGCATGTTTTCATTCAAACTCGTGTGATTGTGCTCAAACACCTGTTGTGAGCAGCAGTTGCAAACAGTAAACCTCAAGAGGAGCCAGTCAACCTTCACAAACACTCAACCTCTGGCTCACTCACTAAACAATTCGCGTTAATATCTAAAATAAAAATTTCCAGCACCAAACAGCTCTCAGATTTCGGAGTACACTGACCAAGAGGTAAGAAGTAACGTTACATTACTAGGACGACTATTGTAAGACTAGATATGTAATATTTGGAAGCGTACGTGTTTTAAGTGACATATAGAGTAGAGGAACTGATGGAAATACGATTTGCATAATGTAAAATGATATATATTAAAATATAGGCTACAGTAGGTAACGTGGTTTACATATAACGTTACTGTGTTAATGTAGTGCTCAGTTACTCGTGTTGACAGTTATTATTAGTGCTTGCTAATTTGTTTGTTAATGCTTCTCTTGCGTATTTGATTACCTTCAGGCGAATCTAAAACATATCAGATGTAGAAACGGCAGAAAAATGTTGAAGAAAATACGAGAATAGTAGCTTTTGGAGCACATAGAAAAGTACATCAGATAAAGCCTACCGTTTAAACGCAGACGCCGCTCTCGCACTGAATGCTGGGTACTGTAGTCCTTATATTGTATGCTTAATGTGCGTCTCAACGGGAAACTAGAGTTAGGAAAACTACAATTTCCTGTGGAAAATGTTTCTGTTTTCGGGGAAACAGCGAAAGAAAGATATGGTTCCGCGTTTTTTTCTTACTTTGAATAATAAAATAAGACCTAACTACACACTTCGCTTACTCTTATGCTAATTTGAAGCACTAGCATTCTTTGATACAATGATAATCATTTAAACATCACAGTTATACTACAAATACTATGGTTAAACTATGTCTAGTGTAGTGTAACACTATGGTTGCCATTGTTATCTTTAAGTTTAAGTATTATCTGTGGTAAAGCCATGGTTGGTTTTTATAAGAGGTAATAAAATTAACATTGTACAATTAAATGACTATAAATTAATGTTTTTTTTTATTTTTTTTACACAGCTACCTTCAAAAAGATGTCCTTACAGCCTCTAACAGCAGTGAATTGTGGCAGCCTTGTGCAACCAGGTTTCTCCTTACTAGACCTGGAGGGTGATGTTTACCTCTTTGGACAAAAGGGCTGGCCAAAACGCTCATGTCCAACTGGGATATTTGGTGTACGCATTAAAAAAGGAGAACTTAAACTGCGTGCCATTTCATTTTCCAACAACTCCAGTTATCTCCCTCCCCTCCGATGTCCTGCGATAGCTCACTTCGAGGCTCAAGACGGCAAACCTGAATGTTACCTCATTCATGGCGGCCGAACACCCAACAACGAGCTGTCCTCCAGTCTCTACATGTTGAGCGTAGACAGCAGAGGCTGCAATCGTAAAGTCACATTGCGTTGTGAAGAAAAAGAGCTAGTTGGAGATGTCCCTAGTGCTCGATATGGCCATACCCTCAGTGTGATAAATAGCCGAGGGAAAACTGCATGCGTTCTGTTTGGTGGCAGATCTTATATGCCCCCAACCGAAAGGACCACGCAGAACTGGAACAGTGTAGTGGACTGTCCGCCTCAAGTCTACCTTATTGACCTAGAGTTTGGCTGCTGTACGGCTCACACCCTCCCCGAGCTAACAGATGGCCAGTCATTTCATGTAGCCCTAGCTAGACAGGATTGTGTCTACTTCCTAGGTGGTCACATCCTCAGCTCCGACTGCCGACCCTCTCGTTTGATCCGTCTCCATGTGGAGCTTCTCCTTGGAAGCCCTGTCCTTACCTGCACCATTCTTCACGAAGGTCTCACAATCACCAGTGCCATAGCCTCCCCTATTGGCTATCATGAGTACATCATTTTCGGCGGATACCAATCTGAGACTCAGAAGCGCATGGAGTGCACCTACGTTGGCCTGGATGATGTGGGAGTCCATATGGAGTCTCGCGAACCTCCACAGTGGACCAGCGAGATCAGCCACAGTCGTACTTGGTTTGGTGGCAGCTTGGGCAAAGGAACTGCTCTAGTTGCAATTCCTTCAGAAGGAAACCCGACCCCGCCAGAAGCCTACCATTTCTACCAAGTGAGCTTCCAGAAGGAACAAGATGGAGAAGCTACGGCACAGGGAGGCAGCCAGGAGTCCACTGATTTCGAGGACTCTGCACCTTTGGAAGACTCTGAGGAGCTGTACTTTGGCCGAGAGCCTCACGAGCTGGAGTATAGCAGCGATGTAGAGGGCGACACCTATAACGAGGAAGATGAGGAGGATGAATCTCAGACAGGCTACTGGATCAAGTGCTGCCTGTCCTGCCAGGTGGACCCCAATATCTGGGAGCCCTACTATTCTACTGAGCTCACCCGACCTGCCATGATCTTCTGCTCCAGGGGTGAAGGTGGACACTGGGTCCATGCCCAATGCATGGAGCTCCCTGAAAGCCTTCTGCTCCAACTCTCCCAAGATAACAGCAAGTACTTCTGCTTGGATCATGGTGGCCTGCCCAAACAGGAGATGACTCCTCCGAAGCAGATGTTACCAGTGAAGAGAGTCCCAATGAAGATGACCCACCGCAAGGCTCCTGTCTCACTGAAGATGACCCCAGCTAAGAAGACCTTTCTGCGAAGACTTTTTGACTGATTTGTTCTTCTTTTCTCTTCACATGGTTCTTGTTGAAAATACTTGAAAGTATTTGAATTTCAGACTTATGGATTCAAGGCCTGGAAAGTACTTTAAAACAGCCGTTTCAAATGTTATCACTGTATTGAATGGGCATTATGAGTGGTTATCAGCCTATAGATGTGGGCCAGTAGGGGCCTTCTGGGCCTACTTGTAGGTTCAGAAGGCTGTTATCATGCATCCACATGGTTAATCAGCTATAGATCACTTACGGCTGCAGCTGAAAGTTAACAAGAATTATTTATATTATCTATTAAATGTCCCATTAGTAGCTTTTTATTAACGGCTACCCCAACCCTAAACCCATCCATCATAGTAATGTAAAAGCAGATCTGGATCTGGAGTCTTCTCTATTAGTATAGCTGATTAACCATGTGGATGAATGATAACAGCATTCTCAGCCTACTAGTAGGCGCAGAAGGCCCCTACTGGCCCATATCTATTAGGTGATAACCACTGATAATGCTCATTTAATCAAGTGATAACATCCGAAGCGGGTGCTTAAAAACAAACATAGGCCCTTGACTACATATGCTGAGGTATGAATAACAAAGGTGCTTGATTTGAAAATTAATATTGAAAGTGCTTGAATCTGGTGTCCATGAAATTATAGGAACCCAGTGTTCATCATGACATCAGCTTTGTTTATATTGTTGTTCATTTTTAACATTTTAATGGGGATTTATACTAACAGAAACTTGGGGATGTGTAATTTCCATTTAGAAACATCATAAATGTGTTAAGTATTGCTGTAGTAATTGGCTATATGGATTTATTTTTACAATGTTTGTGTATTATTTCTAAGATAATTTGTTGTCATTTTAAAATGTGAAGGGGAGGGGCATGTTTTTTGTGCTTGAATAAAGAGAAATCATTAAAATATACTATCATTAAACCTTCTGTTTTATGCTTATGATGAATATATAGACCACATTGAGGGATGTAAACAAAAACAATGGTCCCAATGTATATTTATTTTAATTTTTACAGCTTCCAAGAATCCAAAAAGAGCCACAAATTAATAATTAATGTTATGATAGTTTCCCATAGATGGGTTGCGGCTGGAAGAGCATCCACTGCATAAAAACTTGCTGGATAAGTTGGCGGTTCATTGCGCTGCGGCGACCCCGGATAAATAAAGGGACTAAGCCGACAAGAAAATGAATGAAGGAATGTTATGATTGAACTGCCTCTTGTTATGAAATAGTTTGATAACAAGCAGGAAATGTTCATGAGCCAATGACATGACCACATTGAAATGGTCTCTATTACAGTTAATTTATGACCATTCCAGCTGTCTGTTATATTTATTTTTTAAAAATTAAATTTTTAATATGGTTTTATTTAATTTTTATTATTATTATTATCCAAATGGAGCAGTCCTACATTAAAAATGATCACAAAACAAGTAAATTCAATAATTAAGACAACAAAGTATAAATCCAAAAGTTTATTAATTGCAACAATCTATTACACGGTAATGTTCTCGCACAATGAAAGAAAGTCATACAATGGGTCAGGTAGCATTACCAGTGCTTTTGTGCAAGTCTATAAAACAATTATGTTTATAATTATGAGCAGTGTTTATTTTAAATTAAAAAGAACATCAAGCAATTAAAACAAGTTTTAACCACACTATTAAGTTTTAATTGAAACAAAAATTCAAACCAAGTAATGTGATCTTACTTAGAACAAAGAAATACATTAGGTAAACATTAAAACCAAGACAAAGAAATCAGCTAAATCAATTCACAAAGAAATACATTTGTTTAAGAGAGCACAATTAACAAAGTATTAAATAATAAATTGAGCTACAAGTTTGATGTGAATAGACCACTTATCTCCTCACTTAAACACAACAAGAAAGAAATTCTGACAATAGTCAGCAGGTGTTATTGTGTCAAAGACATGGCTATTTCTTTAAAAATATTTGAATCTTTGTTTGTGTGAACAGCACATATGTGCAAATTCCCTGTGGGACCAGTAAGACTGAGGTAGATTATGGGGTGATCTACATAAATGTGCAAATGCTGTAGCATAGTGTCTATTTGCATTTCAGTCATTTGTTGACCATTTGAGCACCATCAAAATAATGCATTGGTAAAATAACCCTGTTTCCTCTAAACCTCCTGCAAATTTAACATTTTCTAATTTCACTTTGTCTCTGTCCTGTGTGAAATATTAATATAGCAATCATAAACGTGGGGCTCCTTTAATATAATTTCAGTGACTTACAACTCCTTCGTACGTTTTCATAAATAACCCTTCTGCATGAATTCGTGAAGGTGTCACAGCCTGGCAATACAATAAAATCCCTCATATTTCACAAGCAGCAAGTGATAAAATCAAGTCAATTTGCCTGTAAAAGCTGGGGAGGGAAAAAAAACCTGCCCATACAATTTTATCTCCGCCATAAAACAATTTAGCTCACATTTATGCACTAGCTTCAAAAAATAATGAGGTGAATAATAAAGTCATTAGATGTGATATTACATCTCATCTCAAGAAATGAAATCAATTACTTAATATTTTCATTAGCAAGAAAAAGGGTCCATTAAAGAAAGTCAATCAAAGATAAACTTAAAAATCTGGAACATCAAGACTGTTATCAGCTTCTTCTGGAGTCTCTTCAGGGTTAATTGTGGCTTGCATTGCTTTTACTGAATTCTTGTGAGCCTCCATGAACTTCTGAAGATACTTGGAAGTGTAGAGCCAGTGGTGTTTTAATATGTCTTCAAGTTCGAATGTCTTGGACTGCCTTGCATTCATCTTCCGAAAACGCCTGAAGAGCTTGTTCCCAGATTCATTCCCTTCACTGGCCCATGCTCCGATAGACCCGTCTCTTTCAACGATTTCAGGAACATGGGCCAAGGTCTTGTGGAGGTAGTTGGTGATTTTTCCATCATATCGATACTTAAACATGGAGGATAGAAGGTCAGCAAATTGCTGAGAGTTGTAGCTGTATTGACAGAGTTGGTCAGGGCAGTCTCTGGAGGGACAAGTTGACCGCCATACAGGCTTCATCTGCAAGTAGAGGTCCATCAGTTTCAATAGAGCCTCACGTCGTTCTGCAGAAGGAACCAGCTCACAAACAGCCTCCACCGCTTCACGTGTCATCAGCCGACGAGCATAGTTTCCATTCATCCTCATCACAGGCTTGAGTTTCATTTTCTTTCTTAGTTGCTTGTCCAGGGTTGACCGCCAACGGCGGCGCTCCTCTCGACTCGGATTGGGCTTCTGGTAGACTTCTCCAATCTCATCCTGAAAGATTTTGTAGAATTCAGTCGCATTGCCAATATCACAGTGCAGTGCATCCAGAGTAGGCTGGGTTTCCATGAAAGGCTTAGCAGAAACACCTTTGACTCGGTCACGCAGTTCGTCTGCTGACTCTGAGAAGGGATTTTTCCTCCAGATCTCATAGCGCTCGAGATTTTCATCATGGCTGCGTGTGATGGAATGCAGCACCATGTTTTGAGAGGCTTCAGCACGTGTTGAGTCACAAAGTGTGCATATATAAGTAGAGCCCGATGCTTCCAGGCCTTCCATTTCACGGACCATCTTCTCATCATAGCCTGTGCCCCGGAAGAAGAACCTAAAAGAGCGTAGCAGACCACCAACAGAAATGATGAGCCGACTTTCCATCATGGCTTTCCGTTCTGCTACCACAGGTCCCAAGATGGCTGTCAGGGTCTCATGGTCAGACTCGTCCACAAACATGAGACACAGAGGTCTACAGGAGAGTTCAGAGTTGGGCTTTTGTTCCTGGAAGATGGTGATGCCATCGTCCTCCCCTTCAAGTCGAATAGAGATGGACATAATTGTGAAGGAAAACCTTACTGCCTTCTCAGGAACTGCGGGACCAGATCCGTGCTTCTCGCTGACGTCTCCCATACCATCACATGATTCTTTGACCACCACAGTAAAGCCAGAAGTGCACATGCTGTCATCCAGCGCCCTCTCTCTTAGTCCTTCCATTATGTCCTCCTCAAGGTCTTTTAATGCAGAAACCAATGCCACATCATAACGAAATCGTCTGGAGATGGTGTCTGCTGGGACGTCATCAACAGAGACTGTCCAACCAGAGAGGCCATCAATGATGCCCACATCCCAGGAGGTCGAAACGTTCTTCAAAGCAGGCTGCCACTCAAATTGGTGGAACCCAGGGAGAAGCTCTTTCTCTGCATTACGCAGAGTGTGCAGGGGCTGGAATATCTGGCGGCCACTAGTGGCTTTCACCGTGCGGTACATCTTGTGATACTGACTGCAGCTGAGGAAGGTGTTTACCCTTATGGCCAAACACACTGCAGGATGCAGACCAAATCCTCTGCCTGAAACAGAACACACAGAGAGGGGGGGAAAACTGTCAGGTGGAATCAGATGTGTTTTGTACAGAATAAAGTCAATATAACTAACACTGTAATCATGTGTGATCTTGCGTCTAATAACCTAATCTCAGAACACATCAAATAAGCACTAGCATATCTGAAATTCTGGTTGTAATTTTAGCATGGAATAAGTCATAATTGTTATAGATTAGCAAGATTATAAATGCTTAAGTTAGGGAGAGGTGACTCAGCTGAGCTGGAAATACTGATCTATTGGCTGATGATGAAAACAGGCACCAGCTGGGCCCTGTTCCCCTGGGGCGCGAAGACAGTATCTATGTCATTTGCAGATACAAGGGCTACTGATGTTGTTTTCATCCTAACAGGCTCTTTACAAGAATTGTTATTGTGTATTGCGTCTCACACGTGTACACACACACATACACATTTGGTAAGTGGTTAATATTCTATTTAAACTGACAGTGAAGCGCATAAGGAAAAAAAGTCATTAATTTCTGTTGTGTAGATAACCTTGTGGATGTGTTCAATTCATTTTGCAGGTAGTAGATGTGAACACAATTATGTAAAATTGCATGTTAAAGCTGTTGTCCTTTGAAAAATGAATACAATTATCTGCAGTCAGGCATGGACAATTAGGCTAGTTCATTCCAGAAAACAAATAGCAATGCCATATATTAGGTTATAAAAATGTAATACATTCTTATTATAGGTGGCTCCCCATCCTATGTGAGGAATTCAATAATGCATTATCTGTTCATTCTAGTTGTATTTGTCTGACAACAACTGCATTGACAGTCACATATTGTGGGTGACATGTTTCTTGGCAGTACCTTGCATCATTGCTTCCAGTTCATCTGCTTGTTTGTGTTCATTCCCAGCTCTCAATGCCAGAAGGAAGAGCGTCAAACACACAGACTTCACATCCCCTCCTTCTTCCTTTTCGGCAAATGTCTTCACCTGGTTCTTCAAGTCTCGTAGTCTGTGTTTTTGAGCCCGACGGGTCAGTGACAACAGGTGCTGTCGAGGACGCCCACCTTTGTTGACCGGCAAGTAACCATCAAGGTTCTGCTCTGAAGGTGTTTGTTCTTCCTGGGACTCTTTTTCGCGGTAATGGTTAAGGCAGTGTTCCCTGAAAGAGTCAAATCTAACCCAGTCACTGCATTCTTCACTGGGGCAGAGCAGGGGGAGAGAGCTGAGGGTTGCAAGAAAGAACTTTGCTGGCTTGATTAAGTGAGATGGGTTCAGGTGTTGGTTACAGGTGGGACAGTTTGGGCCCAAAGCATGGGTGTACCTTATAATGCACAGCCGACAGAACAGGTGTCGACATGGTGATTGGACGGGGTCAGAAAGCAGGTGATCACACACTTGGCAAGTAACTGCGCGTATCAAGTCTGCTGGGACTTCAGTGGGGATGAGCTTAGTGCTCAGATGGTCCCTCTGGCACCGTGTGATATTCTTTACCCACTGTCCTCTCTGAACTGATAGTTTTAACCATTCTTTCCCATCTGGATTCTCTGTGGTCTGTCTCCACACTCTTGAGGATTCTGACGAGTCCCTCCTGAATCTCTTAGGAAGGATGTGTGCACTTTTAAGTGGTTTAGTCCGCTTCTTTCCTACCCGCTGAAAAGAGCTCTTTTTAGGGAAGCAAAGGTTGCATTGAGAGGTGTGGGGCTTCCAGTCTGGGATTCGGGTATTGGTGAAGGAACAGAAACCCCCTCCCCTTATGGCAGCAGTCCAGCACCTGTGACAAAACAAAGACGGATGAACCGTCTCCATATCGGTTGTCACATCCACCTTGAAGACCTTCAAGATCACCTCCGGCCAGGTCACCAGCTTGCAGCCCATCCTGCGTAAGGCACATCTGCTTGACTCCTCCAAAACCCCCTGAACTTCATGTGATGGACCTTTAGCCTTCTGTATTGCAATGCCACAAAGGCGGCACATGTTTCTACATAGGACAAAAGCAAGAAGCTTGATAAACATTAAAAATGAATTAACATTATGAATGTAAACAATAGATTTTTTATTATACTCACTTGAGAAGATTCATGTGTGTATCAATCTCCTGTAGCTTAAGGTCCACTCTCCCTCGAGCACTCTCCACATTTTCTTTGCTCTTCCCTCCAAAACAGAGCCTCATAACACTGCCTTGAGAGCTTGTCTTCTCCATTGCCAGCTCAGGCTGGTTTTCCTTCTCCACCGGTGTTTCATTTTGCACAGGGGCCTTCTCCATGGACCTGACCCGAAAGAGCTTAAACTTCCATTCCGAAAACTTAGGATGAGACAGTTCGTCAGGCATGGAGGCTCTGGGAGCATCTTCAGAACTCCACCTCCCTTTCTCCATGGCGTCAGCTTATTCTCTGCTGCTTTCAAGAGAGAAAAAAGAAAGAGAGAATGAGTAAGATTTATTTTTTATGAATTGAGAGTTTATGAGACTATGAGATTAGTTTTGGCTGCCAAGGAATATTCTTAGGTGCAATAGAAAAGGAGAGTTTCAGGCTTACAAATCCACAAAAGATGAGCAAAACAATGTTGTTTCCAAGGCTGTGACACAATCAGACAGATTTACTTAAGTCTACAGGCGTAGTTTGTTAAAAACGGCCCTGAAATCCCAGCCCAAGCGGGAGAGCTTTGCTCTGACCCTGCGTACAGCATTATACCATAAGTGGCATTTAGCGCCTCTGTAAAATGCATGAGACAAGCATTCAAAAATCGATCCACTGCTGAAAACTTCATTTCTCTCCTCCCTAACACTCCCGCTCAGGGACCCACCATGTCCTTTTTTCTATCCCTCATCTTTCGTTTCATTTTTCTGCCCCCTCATCTTTCTCAGATACCAAGAGTTTGCTAAATGGACACCTCTAGGGCTGTCAATCACTTATAATGGTCATTTGCTGTGGTGTAACAGGAGCTTAAGTCCATAGAGGAGCTTGCTGGCATTTAACAGATTGCTGGAAAGAAAGAGAGAGAGGCAGGTCTTATGATGCACAGCCACTGACTGAAGTCAGAAAAAGGGAAATTGTAATGCCAACAGTTCCCTGTGAATCCTGTGTTTCCACCATGTCATTCCCTGAGTATAGAGATCTGCATAAAGACATAAATAAAAAACAAAGACTAACTCAGAAGTCACATCACTCAGGCTAGCTGTCACACCCTCAAAACATCTGTATCACAATGTGACGCTCTGCGCTCGTCCCATTCACAGGTACATAAAATGGTCCTCTTTCCTGATCAATAAATCAACAAGCGCTTACCATAACACTCCCATGGCGAGTACATGCTGGCATTTTCTCTCTGTCTCTCTCTCCCTTTTTCTTTTTCTTCCCCTCAGCTAGCGTTTGCACCCTGGGTTTCTCCAGCTATCAGCTCTGAAGTGAACTTCTGAGACACGCACACACACACAAACAGCTGAGAGCATTCAGTCTGTCAGTCAGCTGGGTTGTCCTACCTTGTTTTTGAGGCTCAGCTGGCGAAATCTCCCCTGGGGCCTTTCCGCATGGGGGCACAAGGGAGGCCTAGTGCGTTTTTGAGTGTGGATGTCTTTCAGGCCCTCTATCTAAGAGTGCCTGGCTGGATCTCAGTTGCTTGGTGCTCCAATAAAAGACTGCGCTTCTCCATAGGAAGAGAGACCTATTTATACCTCTCTGTGGGGTCCCTAACTGACACATTTTAGCACCTGAGAAACACAGGAGGTCTCGGGAAGGGGGTGGGGGTGATGCTAACCACATTGGCACACAAACACTCACAAAAACACACTACCTAATGAAGACATCCCATGCATTCTATTGTTTTTATATTATGCTTAATCAAGACAGTTCTAAAGGAACATTTTATCAAAGGTCAGGGATATTGTGTCTAGAAACTATTTCAAAGGAAACTCTTACGTGTACCACCTTAGACCTAACTTTTGCACAACACACAACATTAGCCATGTATTTTTAATGCCCACAAACACACATGCACATTCGATATCGAAAAAACTTGTCAGCACAAGGCACATGGATACAAACGAACGCATCCCCCATGCTGTTTTCCCCGCCGCTCTCTGAAACTCATCTCCAGCAGGTGGTCCAAGCGAACATGCTGCAGCTCTGCTATTTGATCCCCCTCTATATAGAAAAACAGACGCCGCTAAAATGCATCAGATCAGAGGAATCCATTAAAAAGAGTGCTGACAACCATCTACACAAGGCTGTCTGACTAAAATGTCCCTTATGGTGTATTCAAAAGTTGGAAAAGCATAGCAAATATAGGCTACAGGCCAACTGCGTTTCACAGTTGCAGATTCCTGCTGAGACGGGTTTATTTTTCGTTGACTTTCTGGACAAATTACCCATACTAGGGGAAACTGGGATGTCACTATAATGAGCATTAGCTCTACAAGTGGGCCCTGTTGTAGTCTCACTGTGAACGGTGTTGGCATCATAAGCAAATATGAATTAAAGGAATTTATTTCTTGATATATAAATCAAGGGTGAGTTACAGGGCTGTAATTGGTCTTGTGCATTTCAGCGGTGCTGTTCTGTCTGGGTTTCTTGGTGTGAGATCTGACAGACTAGTCATTAAACAGTCACTGAGTGCCCGGCAGCATTATGTGGCTTGTCTCATCTGAGAGCCACAACTTCTGCAAACCAAACAAAGAGAAAACAACATAAATAATAGGCCGTTCCACAACATGGCTGCCATTTGTGCCCTGTATAAAATGGCACTGGTGAGCTGAGGCAAGTTTTGACTGTTGATATAGACGGCAATCTTCAACCCAGGCTCATTCTGATTATATACCCCTATATACATATCTGGAGAGCACCAAATAGGTCCCAGGAGGTAAGTTTTTTTTGCGGTTTTTGTTTTGGCGAATCCACCAGAAGCCTAATAACTAATTTTTATGGCGAACAGGGGCGCCGGTGTCCAGTATGGGCCCTATGATTACAGTGGGTGTCTCAGATGAAAGTGAAAAGCAGGGGGTTGTATGGTGGTGGTGGAGGAGAGAGGTCGCAGTGGGCCCCCTAATAGTATCTCTGGAGGAACCAAAATGGCTCTTAGGGCCTACTCACACTATGCCATCCGTACCGTGCCCAGGCCCGTTTCCCGGATCGTTTGAGAAGATGTGAGTGCGCTTAATCGGGCTCAAGCACGGTTCACTTGGCTGGCCCTGGCTCGGTTGGAAGAGGTGTGCCTGAGCCCAGTTCACGTATGCTTGTGTGTGAGTGCAAAACGCGCCAAAGCCCGAAACTGAAAGCGAGACGTGACTTTTAAGGCACTGTTTCATATGGATTTATTAATCATTCTTACTGTTCAGTGAACGCAAACTGCCGTAGTTTATTAAAGACGCAAACCCCTCACCTCATGACAGCTGCGCGGCTTCAGCAGACCTCCTCATTCCTGCAGCACGAGGGCTTTATGATTGTTTATGAGCACCAAAAGTGGTGGATCTGTTCGGCGAAATATCTGACTGCGTGTCCCCGCATCTTTAAGGACTGTTTGGCGAAATATTTTATATATCAAACGACTGAAACGATATAACTAGAGAAATCTCCACTGTGCTGCTGAGTGAGAGAGTGCTTCTCCCTGAACAGCCCAGCAGCGATGACGTAAGCGTGCCGAAGTCTATTTGTGGTGTGAGCGCAGGCCGTCGGGGGAGACGGGAGTGGGAACAAGCGTGCTTTGGCCCGGTTTGAGGCAACTGTACCTAGTGTGAGTACGGCCTTAGAATCGTTCTAACCCCACCAATCGTGCTTGCTGTTCACACATAAATCCACCAGAGGTCGCTGTCGACCGACTGACTTACTGAATAATCAACCGACCGATCCCCCTTCCATAAACCCAACCAATAGTGTTTTAAAAAGCACTGATTGACCCGCCCACGCCCTTCGCTAAACCAACCGCAGTGTTTTTTAAGAAAGCAATCCAGAAAAAGAAAACCCGCCTGATTTTTACCATATTTTCAGATTTGACCACATTCTCACCCTGTTGTTTACTTGTTTATTTTGTTTTTTGGCTTCTGTTTTTGTCTTACCTGCTTTTACGGGAAGCGTTCTTCACCGGGCTCGAACCCCGTTATCACGATCAACTCCAATCTGCTGTCACGGCCACACAAGGAAGACAATGGGGGTTAGGACTGTCAAGTATTTATTAAAGGGGAACAGCAACAACTGATGTGAAGCAGGTAAGTGGTAAAGCAAAGTTCTATATGGTGAGTCCAGTTCGTAGATAACATCACACACATTAAATACACTTCCCTTGAGCAGGCTGTTTGTATCCACAGAAGAAAGGGGAACATCCACGGAAGAGCACAGGAGATAACGGGATTACAGGAGAGCTGATGAGGAAGACCATCTGACGTTGATTCCAGCCGGTGAGTGACTGAAGGAGGTGAGACTTTATGGAGTGCGTGATTGGGGTATCAAGTGTAGGCTGTTAGTATTCAGGTGATGGTTCACGTAAGTGGTGTGTGGTAGCTGGCGATTGCCTGAGGTGGTTGGGACTGCGGGAACGAGCTGAGGGTGTGACATCTGTGTCTCAAGTCCGTCGATGTACATGTCGAGCTACTGGACAAACTAGTAACAGCAAGAAAGCCGTCCAAATGGAGGTAAGCGGTCAGCTGGTAAGCACGAAAATGAGCAGCTTTATACCGCCCCGTTTGTTTTAAAGACAAAATGCAGCCATACCTACCTTTGGCTACATAATTCGTGATCTCCAGAAATGTATATAAGGCTACTTTTTCAGAATGAACCCATGTGGACAATCATGTTGAAGATTGTACACACACATAAACATAAATTATTTAAATCTAATATCTCAATGGGTGAAAGAATCAAAAAGAGCCTCATTATTTTGAGTAATAAAGGGACTGAATGGAAAGTGATTTTTATGCAAAACGCACGTTGCTTTCGGCCAAATTATAATAGGCCAGTCTATAAACTGAGCAAAATTAGAAAGGTCATTCAAAATACCAGTTTTTACAAGTGCTCCTTCATCTTTCAAAAAGAGTCCTTAAGGGCCTGGAAAACAAAGCTGACATCTTGCATTTGATTTACTGTAATGGAGGTTATATGAGCTCATGTTTAGTGACTAGTTTGTTTTGTATTGCAGCGGTAAAGGAACCGTAAAGGAACAGATCATCAAGAATGAAATTTAAAAGTGTTATTTTCACCACTCGTTTAAAACCTATACAAGTTTCTTTTTTTACAAAAGAAGATATTTAAAAAAAAAAAAAAGCTGGTAGTGTACACCTATTGGGTATTATCGTTGTTTCCGAGTTCCCTAATAATTCAATGGGTGCCAGTAACAGGGGAGCCGCTAGAGAAAGAGGGGCCTACTAAGGACCTACGCATATTGGGGGCCCCAAGAGATATCATTAGCCCCCCAACACCCCTTACACTCTAAAATTTCATCTGCACCCCCAACTCTTCACTTTTGTGCAATAATAAGAACAAAAGTGTATATATAAGGGAAATATATAAGGGAAAATAAATGATTTTCTTAAAAAAAAAAACTTTTTAATTTTAATATAATTTTCATCTTCCATAAAATTAAAGGGTTGGTTCACTAAACATTTAAGTTTACTCAATAGTTTTGTGGTTATAAATGTTTATACAACAGTTCTGCCTGGTTCTCGAATCTGATTGGCTGATAGCAGTGAGATTTTTAAGTAATATCAGCACTCACGCAGGCTCTTCACCCTTGTGAATTATTCTGCCTTCACGAGTGGCAAGCAGTTGACTACAGTTTGACATACATTGCTCCTGTTGGACAACATAATGTACTTTTGAAGACCAGAATGTAGTCGTTTACATTGCTACTATGCACATTATTTATAAGGATAGTTGCAGAGATGGGGTTTGAACCCAGGTCTCCAGTGTTAGAGTCTGAATGCTTAACCACTGAGTCACACGAGGATAACGAACCCGACAGCAAGACAGTACTTGCACTGGTTTGGAATTTGGAAACAGAGATAACACACAACACACGCACACACACACACACACACCTTCTTTTGCAGAGATAACAAAAGGACTGAGTTAATAGAGGAACAAAAAGGCCAACAGGTATAAAAAATAATAATAAAAAAAAACTAGAGCAGGAGAAACATAAAAAAACAATGAAAAAGACAATGTATCATAAAACTCTGAAATGACTAGACTTTAGAAAAGACTAACAATAACCAAGGGCTTGCATCAACAACAACTGAGCAAAGAAATAGGGGAAACTAGTAAACTAAAATACACACGACATAACAGTGCAAATGTGAAAACAATCAGGTAATTACTGAACTCAAAGAACATTTAGGGATAAATGAGGATATCTAGTGGAGAAACAAAATCTTACCATGAAAACTTAAATTATAAAATGAAAGATCCTGACAGTGCTTATTTTAAATATTTATATTTTCAGTGATTCATTACGTCGTTGTCCATTAGCTTGTCATACTGAGCAGAGCTAAGATGGCTGACGTTCCGCCACTAGATCTCAGTGTACGTCACAAAGTACAGCTGAACAAATCATTACAGAACTGTGCTGTATTAAAAGCCTATCATAGTAATGTGGTAGTGTTTGCTTTGCTTTGACTTTTTCAGGGTTAATCATTGTGATATCCTGATCTGTAGACTGATGGCATTTCATGCCGTTCAGCCTTATAATCTTAAAATGTAAGCAAAATTACCCATTTGTCATCACTTTAGACATTACACTCGAGAATTATTCAAATACTATCTCTAAAGTAACATTAGTGAAGTAGCAACATTTTCTGCTGTTCTGACATCAGCTGCAGATGTGAATGAAAGGCGGAAGAAAGTAGAAGTTCCTCAAACAAAAGTTTTTTTGAGACTCTCTATGTTTGATTTTCTTTATTATACATATGATTGTGCCATCGAACTGTTGTATAAAAGCAATATCACACGAGTAGCATTACGATGTGGCTGTATATCGTCACTGGTGGGACTCTAACACCCCATTCACACGGTGCTTCAGCGTCAACGCTTGACTGAAGGCGTGTCTGAAGTTGGGGCTGACGCAATCGTCATAGCAGCATCAGCCAATGAAATTTATTCAGCAATAGGCCACTGTCTAGCTGGTGTATTTGCATACAGCGATCTGATTGGCTGAAGCTTCCATTGAAGCTTGAAAAGTTGAGCTAGTCCTAACTTCTGTAGCGAGCAACACCTCTGAAGCAGCGCCGACGGATCCACAATGCAGTTCGGCAACGCCTGACGTCACCCATTCAAAGTGAATAGAAAGCTTTGATACTGACGCCCCGTGTGAATGGGGTGTAAGGCACTCGGCATGCGGCCTAGAGCCAACGTACGCCTCTCACCAGTGCCAGTATACAGCTATATTGCACTGCTACTCGTGTGATATTGCTCAAATATGAATTTCTTTTTTTCGGTTGAACACAAAAGAAGATTTTCTGAAGAAAGCTGAAGATCAGTAACCACTGACTTCCATAGAAAAACAAACACTATGAAAGTCAATGTTTACATGGGTTTAACACAAGAAAGAAAGTAAATAAGTTAAAACAAGTGAAGGGTAACTACAGTACAGTAAGTGATGACAGAATTGTCATTTTCAGATGAACTATTACTTTCAGATATTTTGAAAAATGTTCAAGCTTCATTATTCCATATAATAAAAAACAGCATGTTTTGTGTTTCAGTTCTAACAAAAAAAAAAAAACACTTTATTTTGATGGTCCATTTGAGTATTAGTAGACTGTCTGCTTAATATATGTTTATACTGCTCCCTCAACAGACATTTAATAAATAATTATAATAATTAATAATAATGTTAACTTAAAACTTAGTCTACTTATAATATAATGAGAATTAGTTGGAATCTAACTTAAATTCAACAGACCATCAAAATAAAGTATGACCGAAAAGTTGAATAAGCTTGCAACATTATAGCTTGTAAGTAAAGACACAGTATTTTCAGAGTCTTCATAAACCTCAAGAAAGAGAGAGAAAAACTGAGAGAAAATGTAGATCCG
The DNA here is from genome assembly GCF_052040795.2 of Danio rerio. NCBI lineage: Eukaryota > Metazoa > Chordata > Actinopteri > Cypriniformes > Danionidae > Danio > Danio rerio. The sequence goes on along the minus strand of NC_141045.1, from coordinate 10,074,096 downwards.
TTGCCAAAAGCGAAGCAAACATAGCTGCAGATGTCCATCTAACAAACAAGCAATGACCCCTAGAGATGCGTGCCTCTCCGTCTGCTAATTGACTTGTTATTGATAAGCCCAATGGCAGTTTGATTTATGTGAAAAATGTCTTCTGCCGACAGCCACCTGGCATTATGCAGGGTGTTATTCTCCATGAGTTTTGGGGGAAGAGTTGTTGAGGTGTTGTTATCGCCATCTGATGGGACACCTGGCATGCGGGGTCAGAGACGTTGGCATCGGCGCAGAGGGCGATATCGACCCGCACACCAGTCAAAACACATTATTTGAGCGAGAAGGCAGATCATTGACACGCCATGTCTTTTAAAGGTCACTAATGCGTGTTTAAGGAACTTATCATCCTCTGACATTTATATGACGTTTTTATGATGTCAAGCAGTCATTTTTGTCTTGATCGGATGACTCACTGCATTCAGAGAGTGAACGGCTGTCCCATAATGCCATGCAGAGCTAGGGCGAGTAGCACCACCGCTAGCAAAACGCAATATTAGTGTAAAATGATATGAAAAGGAAAACAAGTTTGTTTAGCTAGTTATCCTAGCCTAGTTAGCCCTTGATGGAAGGTTCTGTTGGCAAAATGACCCATTTATGTATGTTGCTAATGAAGTGCTAGTTAGCCAATTAGCACTTATTCAGCTAATCAAATATATGTTCTAAGAACAAATTGCTAACATTCCTGTTAAGTTATGAAAAGTGATTGTTTTTTATGTTTATCTTGGTTAAAAGAACATTCAATTAGAATTCTGCAGACAATATGGAAATTGTGAGTTATTTTAGCCGCTCATTGTCCTTCTAGAGCAGGGGTGTCTAAACTCGGTCCTGGAGGGCCGATATTTTACTTCCAACCCCAATTAAACACACCTGAACCAGCTAATCAAGCTCTTTCTAGCTACACTAGAAACTTCCAGGGAGGTGTGTTGAAGGAAGTTGGAGCTAAACTATGCAGGACACCGGCCCTCCAGGACCGAGTTTGGACACCCCTGTTCTAGAGCCTCAAACACGTAGCATTGAATTGATCAAGCTTCTGACTTATCTCTGTAGTGCCTGACATTTTATCCTACCCCCCATATTATGCTACCAACACTGTAGTTAAATGGTTCTGAGGTTAAGATTAGGTAGGTTAGGGTGATTTTACAGCTTCATATCACACTACTCCACATTAAAATTTACACTGGTAGCAAAATCTGATGGGTAGCATTGGATCATTAAAATGTGCTACATACTATTGGAGGAAGGATAATCTGACAAGGTAAAACAAATCAACAGAACACTGGACTTGAGGTTATCAATGTGAAGATCATGATCAGCCACTGTGGATTGAATGTTATCTAGTTTAGCTGTCAAACTTTTAAAAGATATGTGCTATAGGTGAATCGGGTAAGCTAAATTGTCCATAGTTTATGTGCATATGTTCTGGTACTCCAGGTTGGGGGTTAAGTGTTGATCTAACGACCCACCTCGTAAAAAATTTGATGTTACGAAACACCAACATGGTGCAGCTAAATGTCAACTTCGATATAAACGGCCCTGGGAGTAAGCATATTGCATTGATGATTTTGATAGAAATGTCATTTTTCGGGCGAGGCAGTGGTGCAGTAGTTAGTGCTGTTGCCTCACAGCAAGAAGGTCGCTGGTTCGATCCTCGGCTCAGTTGGTGTTTCTGGACATTCTGGACATCCTGCGGCGCGATACGCTTGAATGGCGCAGAGCGAATGACGCGAATGGAGCGGTGCGAATAGCGCGATACGCGCGAGGCAAATTGAGCGTTTTGCGCGTTTGATGCGCTTAACAAGCCTTTCGCGTGAATCTCTCGAGTTCGAAAATCTGAACTTTAGCGGAAATTCGTGCCGCGTTAACCAATCAGAAGCTTGCTCTTGCGGAGGGCGTGATTGTGACATAGAACCTGTTGATGGTGTCCCAGGGGAAATCCTCCAGGTGACAACGACAACAAGTCATCAAACTGGGCTTGGCTCCGTCAGAAGCACCATTGAAAGCCTCTGTGATCCAGGTTCAGTTTCTGGAGGAGTTTATGAGCTCACAGAGCTGGATGCAGCTCTGAAAGCATATAGTGGACTCGGTCCTAAACATATCGACGCTGTTTTTCAGCCTTCATAAAGTACATAAACACTGTTATTTTCTTCATAAAATCCATGTTAGCCATTTAGCTATGAAGCTAGTCACCGGGCAGACAGAAGCCCTGCCCATCACGCGAATACACGTCTGTTCTGAAGTGAATTTGACATGCGATTGACACGGATTTGACACGGAAATGAAGCGGGGTTTGACACGCGAATGGAGCGATTAAACTCAAATGTTCACGCTGCTATTTACTCACGAATAGCGTGATTTATCCGCGCGTTCCGCGTCTGGTGTGAACACAGCATCAGAGATACAGCCTCAGATGCACTTTGACATCCTTCTAGCATGTTTGTCGATTCCATAAATGACAACTGTTTTGCTGATCAATATGATTTCCATAACTTTTGGTCAGCAAAGTCTGACAATAATCCGAGTCAAATTTGGTGAAAATTAAAGTAACGGTCGAGGAGGAGTTCATAAAAGAATGTTTTTGAACAAAATCAATATGGCGGACAGGAAGTTTGCCCAAATATAGCAAGTTTGGTTTCAATATTCTTGGCATGAATAATATGAAATCAATTTTACCACAATAAACCTATGCGAACATTTTGTAAGATTCATTATTGGTGGTTAGTTAAGTATTTATAATGCATTACCACTAGGTGGTGCTGTTACTAGATTTATGTGTGGTGGTGAATCTACTTTTAAAAAATACGAATTTTGCTTCCTAATGACACTCTTTACATCATGCACTTATTCACTATGCACTTATACACTCAACCATGTACTGTATGAGTTTAGTGTCATCACCAGGTGGAACATAGGCATAATCACTTATGTAAATAAGTGTAAATAAGAAATATGAACAGTGTCCTGAGTCGTGGCTGGGCGCCAACTTGTAGCATCGGTGTCTGTACCCTGATAGAAACCTATGTTTAAAATTCTAAAATGCATGGCGCTGCGTAGTGCTATGTGTTGCGTCACCAAGCGGCGCTTCGAGTGTATGACTCCCTTTGTTTTTTTACAATTGTCAATGTGAATGGATTACTTACACTATTTATACCCCAAAGTGGCATAGAATAGTGAATATGTGAATTGGAACACACTTAAATTCTGGAAATTCCCTGTTAGCTGGGTGGTAAAATGGATTTTGCTGATATTTTTGGGGAAATGTACATCCAAAATGGAGTATCCAAAATGGCGGATTTCAAAGTACACTCTTTGTGCATATTGATATGAGACTTCACTCATTTATTAGTTTTCCTTCACCTTATTTATCAGGGGTCACCACAGCAGAATGAACCGCAAACTATTCTGGCATATGTTTTAAGCAGCAGATGCCCTTCCGGTCACAACCCAGTACTGGGAAACACCCATACAAACTCATTTACACATATGGCCAATTTAGTTTATTCAATTCCCCTGTAGCACATGTCTTTGGACTGTGGGAAAATGGAGCACTCAGAGGAAGCCCATCAACAAGGAAAGAACATGGAGATTCCACAAAGAAAGGCCAACTGACCCAGCCGGAACTTGAACCAGCAACCTTCTTGTTGTGAGGTGACAGTCACAGATATCAGACTTCTGTATTTTAAAACAGCAATTATTGTGACTGTTTGCTTTGCTGATGCTGGGGTTTCTAGAAATTAAGTCATCATTATTAAAAATTCAACTTTAAATAGGAAGCTCGTAGCCTGGAAAGCTATCAAGTAGCCTCCCAAATGACGGCATTACGTAAACACATAAACAATTAAAATATGCAAAACACAGAAAACTCATTTGTGATGTTTTTTTCCAAGTGGACAGAGGCCTGTTCCAGAGGGTTAAACAAATTATTCATCTTCGCAGGCCTTTCTTTTTTCCTCTTTCCTTCCTTAAAGTTTGTTTGGTAAATTGATATTCCAAGCAGTAGACCCCCGAGTGCACAGCCATTTGTCAAAGTTAGCTGACAGAAACTCTCTCTTTCTCCCTCTCTCATCACCTTCCCCTGAGCTCAGCCTAATAATCATTAATGCAATTATCAGAACACACACTATTCATTACTGTCCTTCCATCCCTCCTTTTTTCTGCTCTCCGTCCGTCTGTGTCTTGTGTGAGGGGCCCTCGTTCTAAGCCCACTGGCAGAAATCCATGTGCCGATGTTGCTTTTGCTGCCTTCAGGTTCTGTCGGGTCCTTTTCTGCCACTCTACTGGAATTTAATAAACTAATATTGTGCCAGTCTGTGTGTCGCACCGGCCTTTCTCATTAGACAGACAGACAGGCAGCTAGATCCAAAGATATAGTTGGTGGACCGAGAAAGATAGATAGATTGATGGATGGATGGATGGATGGATGGATGGATGGATGGATGGATGGATGGATGGATGGCTGGATGGATGGACAGACAGATATGGATGGACAGATGGATGGACGAACAGTTGGATAGACACTTGGATAGTCAGGCATGGATAGATGAATGAATGGATGGATGGATGGATGGATGAATGGTGAGATGGATGGATAGACGGATGGACGGTCAGATGGATGTATGGAGGGATAGATAGAATTTCTGCCACTCTACTAGAATTTAATTAACTAATATTGTGCCAGTCTGTGTGTCGTACCGGCCTTTCTCATTAAACAGACAGACAGACAGACAGACAGCTAGAACTAAAGATATAGTTAGATGAGCTGAGAAAAGCAGACAGACAAACAGACAGATATAGATAGATAGATAGATAGATAGATAGATAGATAGATAGATAGATAGATAGATAGATAGATAGATAGATAGATAGATAGATAGATAGATAGATAGATAGATAGATGGATGGATGGATGGATGGATGGATGGATGGATGGATGGACGGACAAGCAGATAGATGGGCGGACGGACGGACAGACGTATGGATAGATAGATAGATAGATAGATAGATAGATAGATAGATAGATAGATAGATAGATAGATAGATAGATAGATAGATAGATAGATAGATAGATAGATAGAGAAATGTGTTGATGTAGACATCTAGATTGATGCAGGTGGACGGACAGTTGGATAGACAAACTGATGGATGGATGGATGGATGGATGGATGGACAGAGAGTTATGGATGGATAGATTGTTGGAAGAACAGTTGGATAGACACTTGGATAGTCAGACATGGATGGATAGATGGATGGATGGATGGATGGCCAGACGGATGGATGGATGGCCAGACGGATGGATGGTCGGATGAATGGATGGCCGGATGGAAGGATGAATGGATAGATAGAGATCCATCTATGAATGGATAGATGGATGGATGGATGGATGGATGGATGGATGGATGGATGGATGGATGGATGGACGGACATACAGATGGATGGTTAGATGGAGGGATGGAGGTATAGATAGATTTTCTGCCACTCTACTGGAATTTAATTAACTATAATTGTGCCAGTTTGTGTGTCGTACCGGCCTTTCTCATTAGACAGACAGCTAGATCCAAAGATATAGTTAGATGGACTGAGAAAACAGACAGACAAACAGACAAATACAGACTGATGGATGGATGGATGGATGGATGGATGGATGGACGGAAGAATAGATGGATAGTCAAATGGATGGAGGGATAGATTTATAGATGGATGGTCGGATGGATGGGTTGAGGGATAGATTGATAGATGGATGGATGTATGGATGGATGGATGGATGGATGGATGGATGGACGGACAAACGGACGGATGGATGGTCAGTGGCATGGCTTCTTTCCATTTGGCCGATGTTGATTTCGGTGCCTTCAGGTTCTGTCGGGTCCTTTTCTGCCACTCTACCAGAATTTAATTAACTTCTAATATTGTGCCAGTCTGTGTGTCGCACCGGCTTTTCTCATTATCCAGTAATGCAGAGCTAGACTCAGTGTACAGCAAAGACGACTGCGTTTGTGTTCTTCAAACACACAGTAAGACCTGCATGTGTTTGTTTGTGTGAGATCACCAGATGCACTGTATGTACTCAAGTAAACCCCCGTCAGCTTAAACCTAGGACGGCCGGGTGAGATTGGGGGAGCCGGATGTCCTCAATCAAAATAACAATGCTTTTTTAATTCTGCTTTAATTAAATCTCCTTTTCCCCCAAGCGATGCACAGGATCAGACAGCCGCTGGAGACTTGCAGCCCCGTAAAAGTCTCTCCTTCCGGCTGGGTTTGTGTTTAATCATCGCTTCTTTACACTCTGTCAGAGAGATTTCAGTTCCAGACTAATGCCGGTTTACACAGCCGGCCCTTCTGAAATAGAACAGATTAGAAACATGTACGCTGACGCTACTGGAACTTGAGTCCATCTGCACACAGTGAAACTTAACAGATAGCCAGAACAGACAAACAGAGAGACTGATGATGGATAGATGAAGATGCAGATGGATAGATGTAGAGAGATAGATACGGATTGATGGATGGGTGGTTGTAAGGATAGACATTCAGTTGGATAGACAAACAGACAGAGGGGCAGGCAGACATGGATGGATGGATTGACAGTCAGACAGACCGTTGGACAGACAGACATCGATGGATGGATGAATAGGATTGATAGAGACAAGAAATAGATTTGGCGATTTCAGATGGATGGATGAAGACAGACAGATATACATATATAGAAAGATGGATGCATGGATGGAAGGATGAACGGATGGACAGACAGTTGGATAGACAGACATGGATGGACAGACAGACAGACAGACAGACAGACAGACAGACAGACAGACAGACAGACAGACATGGATGGATGGATAGACAGACAGACAGTTGGATAGACAGACATTAATGGATGGATGGATGAATGTATGGATGGATGGACAGTTAGATAGACAGACAGATAGATAGGATGGATGAATGAATAAGATGGAAGGAGGCTGGAAATAGATTTGGCAATTGCAGATGGATGGATGGATGGATGGATGGATGGATGGATGGATGGATGGTTGGATGGACTGATGGATGGATGGATGGATGGATGGACGGATGACAGTTGGATAGACAGACAAACAGGGATGGATAGATGGTCAGTCAGACAGTTGGATAAACAGGCATAGATGGTTGAATGAATAGGCTGAATAAAGACAAAGAATTGCAGATGGATAGATGGATGAAAACAGAAAGATATATATGGATGGATGAATGGATAGATGGACAGTTGGATAGACATCCAGACATGGATCAATGGATGGATGGATGGATGGATGGATGGATGGATGGATGGATGGATGGATGGATGGATGAATGGATGGATGAATGGATGGGTGGGTGGGTGGGCAGTTGGATAGACAGAAAGACAGACAGAAAGAAAGAAATGGATGGATGGATGGATGGACAGTTGGATAGACAGACATATAAGACATAGATAGATAGGATGGATGAAGGAATAAGATGGATGGAGACTGGAGATAGATTTGGTGATTGCAGATGGATGGATGGATGGATGGATGGATGGATGGATGGATGGATGGATGGATGGATGGATGAAGACAAAAATATATATCTGGGTGGATGGATGTATGGATGGATGGATGGGTGGGCAGTTGGATAGACAGACAGACAGAAAGACATGGATGGATGGATGGATGGGTGGATGGACAGTTGGATAGACATAGATAAATAGGATGGCTAAAGACAGGAGGTATATTTGGCAATTTCAGATGCATGGATGTATGGATAGACAGACAAAAAGACAGATAGATAGAGACACGAACGAACGAATATCGACCAACAGACATTCTGATCAAAGAGGTGGATAAATATAGACAATCAGCCAGACACATCTAGACAGCACAGACAGCCAGACAGATGTAACCAAATAGATAAACACAGACAGACATTTGCTAATAAACTACACCTAGAGAGTCATCATTGTGTTTCAGTTTGTCCGTGTGAGAGACTGAAAAGATGAAAAGAGCAGCCCTGTCTCTTCATCACAACTAACCCTCGTTTGTCCCTCAGATCTGAAAGACGAACGGCGTCCGCTTCTTTCCGCCGTCAAGTCTGCTTATTATTTTCCTGTCCTTTAACTAAAAAGTCTATTATGAGAAATGGCAGGGCGGCTGTGGCCTTTTCAGCATGGCTGGTGTCACAACACAACCCGGAGGACAATAGAGCTCCTGATACAGGCGTTAATTCAGGGCCACCCTAAACAGGCCGATCTTCACATCAATCCACCTTTTTCCTACGCCCCATGATGCTTAGCGTGAATTATGGGAGTACATCTTGTTACATTTCAATTAATCAGCAAAGTGTGTTTTGCAAAACTGAGTACAAAGAGGTGTTGTTATTTTAAACACATTTTAGCCATCCAATATTAAAAAGCAATTTATTAGAACTAACAAATTGCTTTCAGCAGACCATGAATAACCCCAAAACCTGTCTGAATATTACTGTAGCGCAGGGAACACTAAGAGAAAAGGAGCTTAACATAAAAAGCTCAAAATAGCATATATGCTTGTGATAACGTCACATTAAAACCTGGGTGCTGCTTTATTTGTCACATACACTTTCGTATAGTGAAATTGAACCCCCCGACCGTACACAAACATCACAATTTTCAGGGAAAGACAGGTCACAGGAGGTAGCATTTAGAAAGGGAAGTAAGATACATCAGGAGAGTCAGGCTAAAAAAAATACCCTCTAACCTTGCTCTTGAATTAGAGCAAAGTGAGTCCAGGGAGAAAAAAAAACAGCCCAATCTAGCACAAAAGCACACAGACAAGACACAATATTGACACAGGGGATGGGAACAGGGGATATGGATACAGTCCGATTAGGGCCGGCAGCCATCTGGTCCTGCAGCCTGCAGATGAAAGTTAGTACGATTCCAAGGGCCCACATTGTTTTGGGGCATCCCAGAATTACTAAAGGAGGGCAAATCAATCCACCTCCGCCACCCTGCACTCTTCACTTTCGTCCATGACAACCCCCACTCCAATTCTTCACTTTCGTCTGACAATCAATACCCATCCCTTTTGTCCACAACACCAACCCCCTTCGAGAATGTTGTCATAAGGCCTGTAGCAGTCAGCGGTGCCTCAGCATTAAAACATCAAACATATCACCGATAATAGCACGAAGCCACTCAGAATAAATATGGATTGGTTTTAAATTTTCCTTATCTATCAATCAACTTATTGTTAAGATCAATAGTTATGTTTTAGGGCGGAGCAGTGTCTCAGTGGTTAGCACAGCAAGAAGGTCACTGATTTGAGCCCCGGCTGGGTCATTTGGACTTTCTGTGTGGAGTTTGCATGTATCCACGTGTTGCCGTGGGTTTCCTCCGGGTGCTCCGGTTTCCCCCACAGTCTAAAAACATGCTGTACAGGTGAACTGAATAAGCTAAATTGGCCGTAGTGTATGTTTGTGAATTTGACTGTATATGTGTGTTTCCCAGTACTGGGATGCAGCTGGAAGGGCATCCGCTGTGTAAAACATATGCTGGATAAGTGGGCGGTTCATTCCGCTGTGGCATCCCCCGATAAATAAAGGGACTAAGCTGAAGGAAAATGTATGAATTTGTTACGTTTAAAAGTTAAATGCCCTCTAGTGGATGTAATAATAATGACATTGTCATGTTGCGTCATAATGTTCTAACAATATCAAAATTAGGCCCAAATTAAATTCTACTTTTGTACCCCTTTCCCTTGGGTTGGGTTTAGGGAAGGAGGAGGGTGGGTCAGTCGATTGGCCGGTCAGTCAGTCATTCAGTCAGTTAACAGCGGCCTCTGGTGGGTTTACGGGAGAACAGCAGGTGTGAATGGCAAGAGAATATTGTGATCTCAAAAAGTGACACAGTGGCCTCTCGTAGTTTCGAGAAAACAAAAACTGCAAAAATACATACCTCCTGGGACGTATTTCATCGCCTCCAAAAGATTTATATAGAGGTACATTTCAGAATGAGCCTGGGTTGCATTTCTCTGTGGAGTTTGTATGTTCTCCCCATGTTTGCCTGGGTATACTCTGGGTGCTTCGTTTCCCATACAGTCCAAAGACATGTGGTACAGGTGAATTGAATAAACTACATTGGCCATAGTGTATGTGTGTGAATGAGTGTGTATGGGTGTTTCCCAGTACTTGGTTGCAGCTAGAAGGGTATCCGCATTTGCTGGATAAGTTGGTTGTGCATTCTGCTGTGACAACTACCCCTGATAAATACAGAGACTAAGCTGGAGGAAAATTAATGAATGGTTTAGTTCTTTTTTAATAGAAAAGTTTCCCAAACCGGAAATCCAATCCATAATTTTGAATGCAGTTGTCACATATATACAGAATTTGTAATTATAATGGAGGAAGCAGTGTAAGTCCACCTGTGTCCAGAGCAGCGCCATACACACGCAGACAGGGCTGGAGATCGTGGCCGGTGAGCATCTGTCAGAATCCATCGTTTGTTTACTGCAGGAGATGGCCGCTGGGATGGCATATGGTGGACGCTGATGGGTACGGCATGGCAGAGACGGAGATGCAGAGCAGATGCTGGGCGAAGGACTCGCGAACGGACCGCTTTGTGGCACCCCAGAGGACGCTTTCACTGCTCTGAGTTCTCAAAATTTTACAATTAAAATTATTAATGTTTATTTGCCGCTCTGGTAGATTGAATTTTGGAAAGACTAGTAAAGGCAGTGTTGGATTTCTTGTAAAACTGTGTGTGCAAGAATTTTAACAAACAAACCAGGAATAAATAAATGATTATCATAGCTAGCTTACATTATAATGGCAGGAAAAAAGGAGTTTTCAAAATTCGTAAACAAATATACGTTTTGGGTCATGTCAACACTTATACGTCTTCATTTAGGCCGTACTCACACTAGGTACAGTTGCCTCGAACCGGGCCAAAGCACGCTTGTCCCCCCTCCCGTCTCCCCCGACGGCCCGCGCTCACACCATATCGGGCCTCGGCACGCTTACGTCATCGCTGCTGCGCTGTTCAGAAGCGCTCTCTATGGCAAGCCTTTTTAGCATTTAAATCTTTGTTCTCACTCCATAAATATATTTAGAGATATCTCTAATTATATTTTGACTAGTCATAATTATAATTCCACTAGTCAGAATAACAATTAGAGATATCTACAATTGCAATTGTACTAGTACGAAATCAGATTGGAGATATCTGCAAATATATTATGACTAGTCATATTCCTCCATTGACTTCCATTGAAAAATATTTGCAGATATCTCTGAGTTTTGACTAGTCACAATTGTAATTAGAGATATCTCTAACTGAGTTTTTACTAGTCATACATTTGGAGATGTCTTTAATTCGTCATATTTAGAGATATTTACAAATATATTTGAAGATATCTTTAATTAATTTACTAATAGTCGAATTACAGTTGTAGATATCTTGAATTGGATTTTTGACGAGTCAAAACTCATTTAGAGATATCTGCAAATATTTTTCAATGGAAGTCAATGGAGGAATATGACTAGTCATAATATATTTGCAGATATCTCCAATCTGATTTCGTACTAGTACAATTGTAATTGCAGATATCTCTAATTGTCATTCTGACAAGTCGAATTATAATAATGACTTGTCTAAATATATAATTATATCTCTAAATATATTTATGGATAGTCAGAACAAGGTTTAAATGTTAAAACGGCTTGCCATACGCTCTCACTCAGCAGCACAGTGGAGATTTCTCTAGTTATATCCTTTCAGTCGTTTGTTATGCAGTGACATGCAGTCAAATATTTCGCCAAACAGTCCTTAGGGATGCGGGGACACACAGTCAGATATTTTACCGAAGAGATCCGCCACTTTTGGCGCTCATAAACAATCATAAAGTTCTCGTGCTGCAGAAATGAGGAGATCTGCTGAAGGCGCGCAGCTGGCGTGCTGTGAGGAGTTTGCGCCTTTAATAAACTACGGCAGTTTGCGTTCACTGAACAGTAAGAATGATTAATAAATCCATATCAAACAGTCCCTTAAAAGTCACGTCTCGCTTTCGGTTTCGGGCTTTGGCGCGTTTCGCGCTCACACACAAGCGTACCGCGCCAAAGCCCAAGTGTACCGCGCTCAGGCACACCTCTTCCAACCGGGCCAGGGCCGGCCAAGTGAACCGTGCTTGAGCCCGATTCAGCGCACTCACACTTCTCAAACGATCCGGGAAACGGGCCTGGGCACGGTACGGATGGCATAGTGTGAGTAGGCCCTTAAAATCATAAGAGCCTTCATGAAAGGGTTTTTAGGCCTTCCATCCAAACTGAGAGGGCGTTTTTGGGAAACGAAAATCTATTTGAAAGCGCTGTCTAAAATGGATACATTTAAAAACGTTTTCATACTGTGGATTGAAAACGAAGGCTTTCGAAAACGATGACGCATTTTAGTCATGTGACCAATTCAGCTAACATGGTGGATGATATTGTAAAGCAGATGTTTTGAAAGCTGTCTGTTTTGACAGCTTTATTAAAGATTAATGTACATGCTCCATAATGCCTCTCTTCGAAGGACATGGAATGTTCACTGGGAGCTGTTGCTTAGTGGCGAAAAACAAATTTGCGTTACAGATCGTACATGGAGCAGAGATTTTGAATGGGACCTAGACTTGGCTGTGGGTGGTGGGACAACTGTGTGTGGATCTGTTGTGCCCCAGAAGTGGCGTAGGAATTAAACATTTTGAGACATTCCTTTAAATAAATAACCGCCAGGAGGATATGATGCAGGTAAAAGCAATTGTGTGCATGCGCAGTACATATACTAAAGTGTTTTCAGTCGTTTTGGTGTTGATGACCATTTGTTTGGAAAGATTTAAAAACAATAGTGTTTTTAGACAAAAATGTCAATTTCAAACTCATCTAGATTAGTGTAGACTAGGGATGCCACAATTCTCAATATAATATTGAACCATTCGGTATGACATCCATGGTTCAATACACGATTGTGAATTGCGGTTTTTCCAGTTTTACGTTTAAATAATTTTTGTGCTTTTATTTCTCTCTGAATTAACTGTGTCAAGTCTATTAACTGAGATGAGGAAGCTCCTCCCCGCAAATAAATATTCAATCACTATGCTCTAAAGTTAGGGGGCGCTCAACCATCAAATTTCACTTCTGAAAGTCCAAACATTGAAGAGCAAATCCATCGATTCTCAACTGAAACTTGAAGATAGAGCAGGGACATATAGTAGCCCCGCCCCTTTATTAAAAAACAGCCAGCAGTGTTTGAATTTATCACAGCTGAAAGTGGTTAAGATCAAGCGCATCAAATGAGAAGCGTCTTGATAGGGGCGGGGCATGTCAAACACTCAACATAGGCTCATTCTGAAAACGTAGCCCTATATACATTTCTGGAGATCGTGAATTATGTAGCCAGAGGTATGAATGGCTGGCTTTCATCTTTAAAACGAACACTACCAAGCGGTATGATGTCGTTCCTTTTCTTAAGTACCAGCTGACCGCTTACCTTCGTATGGACGGCTTTCCAGCTGTTACCAGTTTGTCCAGTAGCTTGCCATGTATGTCAGCAGATGAGAGACGCAGAGTGGAGTTGACCATGATGACTGGGTTCGAGTCTGAACGGCTCCAGAATGCGAGTAAGACAAAAACAGAATCCAAAAAACCAAAATAAACAAGTTAATATCAGAGTGATTGTGGCAAAAACTGAAAACGTGGTAAAAATCAGGCGAAGGTTTTTTTTTTTTAAAACACAGTGGGTTGGGTTTAGGGAAGTAAGTGGGGGGGGTCATTCAGTTCTTTTTAAAGCACTATTAGTTGGGTTTAGGGGAGGAGGAGGGTGGGTCAGTCGATTGGTAAGTCTGTCAATCATTTAGTCGACAGCGCCTCTGGTGGATTTATGCAAGAACAGCAGGCGCAAATGGCACTTGTGAAAGAAATTTGAAACCTCAAAAAGCAAACACAGTAGCTTCTGGTGGATTTGCAAAAAAAACACTGAAAAAAATTTAGCTCTTGGAACATATTTGGCGCTCTCTAAAAATGTATATAGTGGTGCATTTTTAAAATGAGCCTGGGTTGCAGATACTAGAGAGCATTTGATTGGTCAAGATTTGATGAGAAACTGAAATATGAGGTGACGTGAAAAAAATATCTTCTAAACACAAAATTAGTCACTGTCGGAGCACATTAGCTTATAGATTTCCTAAAAACCCAGACTAAAACTAACATCTAAAATGTTTTATTTTAAATTCAAGGGACCCTTAATCAAAAATAAAAAGTACAAATCCAGGTTCTTCTAACATATCCCTGTTAAACTATTAACTGGGGTCTCCTTAAACATTTAGACACAAGATTTGTCCATTAATTGATAGCAGACAGTAGACTTATTATTATCTGCCTGCAACAAATTAAAGCCGCAGTCACACTAGAGTTTAAGCTTGCGAAATTCTATCGTATGGTGCTGCGAAAAGGGGCGGGATAAAACAAGAAGATTAGACATTGATAAAGTGAGCAATTGGTCTGTATTTTAAGTTTCTGTACAGAGAGGACATATTTTGATCTTCCATTTGTCTCATGAAATCATGCGATGCTATTTCGCAGGTCAGAGTTCACCAAACGTAAACTTTTGAAACCTAAAATTGCCGCACAAGCTTGCGTTTCCGGCCTGTTGCATTCACACGAGTATGGTAGTCTATGGGGTGAAAAAATTGTGTGACCATAGCACGTAACTCACATTAGTGTTAAGTAAACAGCAGAAATATTATACATAAGAATGCATACGTAATATTATCGATATATATATATATATATATATATATATATATATATATATATATATATATATATATATATATATATATATATATATATAGGGAAACATCAAAATTGCTTCTCAAGGAATATTACAGAAATTATAGTTTAAGTTATTACTTAATAAACTGTTTACAGATTACAAAAAAACATTTTAAACAACAAAAAAATAATATATACAAATAATATTATTGACTAAAAATAATAATGACGTTAATAAAGACATTATAAATTGGCTCTTACAGTTATTGTGATATTGTTAGCACATTAAAATAATACATGTTAATAAAAATACTAATTAAATTTAGTTATGAAATGTAAATAAAAACAGATGAATGTAAAAATGAAATTCAACAGATAGATTACACAGACGAACGGAAGGACGGACGGCCAGACAGACAGACAGATAGGTGGATAGATAAAAGAAAAGGAGAAATAAAGTCAAAATAACAAGAAATAAATATATAAAGTTAATAATATGACATTGGGAATATGACGATTATGACATTTCAGTATAGGGGAAGCTGACCATGGATCAGTGCTGCATGAGTGTATGACTCAGGGAGCTCATGAATCCTGAAGGTTTGCTCTGACTCCACATATCTGACAGTGGCACAGTCACTGAAGTGATGCTTCCAGTTACGACCACACTCTACAATGAGCCACTTATTGTCATGATGAAAGGAAAACACTCTTCCCCTTCTCTGACTCCCACTTTTTTCTCCTCTGCATTTCCTGCTTCCTCCCTCGGCCCCCTGAGGAGCACATCGCTCTAATAGAAATGCCTTTTCATTCTCTTCCACTAAGCGGACAGATGAAGGAGGAACGTGTGATTTGTTTTTCCTGAAATAGATAGCTGAAATAGATTTATTTTGTGCTAAGCTTCCGAGATTAGTGATGTCAGGCTGGTGATGATCAAGTGTATACAATGTAGAAACAATGTTTGTACGTATATATATAGCTACAGTTAACGGCAACCCAGGGTCATTCTGAAAACATACCCCTATATACATTTCTGCAAAACAAAAAATTCCCTGGAACTACATTTTTGGCAGTTTTGATTTTTCACGAATCCATCAGAGGCCACTGTGTACTTTTTTTAAGATCTCAAACTTCTGTCGGGAGTGCCATTTGCTCTTCTAGCGAAAGTCCACCAGAGGTGGCTGTAGACTTCCTGAATGGCCGATCGACTGACCCACTTTCCTCCATCCCTGAACCCAACCAAAGCACTGATTTTTTCATTGTTTTTAAAAGCACTGATTGACCCGCCCACCCACTACCTTTGAGTGTTTTCAAAAGCAATCCAGAACAAGAAAAATCCTCGCGGCAACCTGATTTTTACCACGTTTTCAGATTTTATTACATTCTCACCCTGTTATTTACATGTTTATTTCATTTTTTTGGCTTTTGTTTTTGTCATACCTGCTTTTTATCATATTATACATTTACATATTATACATGTATTTAAGCATTTATTATTATATACGCTACCTCCCTTATATGTCTTAATGGTTTAAAACTACTTTTGAGCCTACGCTATGATAAAGGCACATTTCGCACTGTAAATTCTAACATGTTCAGTTTACTTAAAAAAAGTTTGGAAACCGATTGCCTTATTTTTGCAATATAAACTTACAAGGAAATCTTAAGTTAAGTTTAATTATTGCCTTGAAGTAAGAAAACTAAAACTTATAAAGTAAACTAACTGTTAAAAATTAAGTAAGTTTAATAGAAAATTCTAGTTAACATACTTGTCATTATTTAGTAACCTTACTTAGGGTTTTATAGTAAGATTACTTTATTAACTCTATTTAACTAATACTGTTCTACCATGTTCAGTTAACATCTTGAATGCTAGTAGTCTCAACATTGTTTTAATCCACCATTTTAAGTAATGTCAACTAAAGAAACTACGTGCAATCGGTTTCCACATTTTCTTCAATTAAACTGAACATAAAATATGTAGTTCAACCTACAAGTAATGACATTATACAGGTCTTAAATGTAAACATTTTATTTGACAAAATTAGCAGAATTTCACAATACACTTGTGATATTTTAGTATCACAATACACAATACAGTTTTGTAAAAACCTGTTGTAAAGTGCTGTAATATACTGTAAACAGCAATACAGACAAAAAATATAATAAACATGTTCAACCCTAAAACACAAGTTTTCGAAAAGGTATGAAAATCTATCAAAAAAACTTTAAATACTTGACACTTGGAAAAAAGATACTTGAATTAGTGTAATTAAACATGCCATTGCACCAGCACCTTAAACATGGCAGCATATAGACACTCACAGAGGAACAGATATTAAGCTTTAAAGCTAATTTGTTAGACTGTGTAGTTTAGATTTTCCTACAGAAAATATCACATTAGTGTGGTCAAAAGTATTGAGTTTGGTATCAATCAATACTGAAATATTAAAAATATCCATTTTCCACCAGCATTTGAGTGCTACTGAGCTCGTTCTTAAACACCATTGATTGGCCACTGTGTTCACATGCTCAACAGAAATGACTGTGATTGGCTGTGACTGTCATAGGTTTACCATTTTTCACTGAGTCCAAACAAAGTTACACAGACACTGAAGTGTTTCAAAGCCATGTCGATAGCTGATTTGTTTAGAAGCTAACATATAAGCTATCTGGTGATGAATCGACTGTTCGACAGTGCTTTGAAGTTATTCAGTGTCTTTGTATCTTTGCACCTGGTGAACAGTGGTGAAGTGTGGTAAAAATAATGACCTTCAAAGCCAATCAGTCATATCTACTGAGCATGTGAACACAATGGCCAATCAGTTCTTGCAATGTTAGTGGGAAATGGATGGACTTTTTTTTTTTATTTATTTCAGTACCGATTGGTACCAAACTTTTGACAACCCTATAAATCACAATACACTTTTTTGGTAAAAAAAAAAAAAAAAGTGTTTTAAACACCAAAATGCTGCAGTCCTAAATGTAACACTGCAAACAGCAACATGTTAAAAAGCAACACTTTGTAATTAAACATGCCATTATACCTGAACCTTTAAACATAAAGCACAGCAGTATATAGGCACTCGCCGAATAAAACACATTACGCTTCCCTCCCAGCAAAAGCAACACACATTGAACAAATTCAAATGCATTGCTCAAAGTCTTTGGGTAGTCCGAATTCAGTGTGTAAATCAAAGCAAAAAAAGAGACATACTGCATGTGGCAAAGTCCATAACCACTTTTCCTTCCAGTATAAAGGCCCACATTGCATCCATAATGAGGTTCTTTAGACATCTTCACACACGACAATCAGCAGGCCAACATCTTCTGCACTGAAGTCCGACTCTACAATTACATCCTATGAATAGAGAAAGAAAAATAAGTAAAGTTTGATATTCTAAATGGCACTAATAAAGCCTGTAGTGGCCAGGAGACCAAAAGCAGAGGTGAAAAAAATACAATTCCTTGTGCTTAATTTAGTAACACTTTAGTAGGAACCAATTACCCTATTAACTAGTTGCTTATTAGCATGACTATTTGTGTTTATAGTACATTTTACATTCAAATGCTTCTTATAAGAAGGCCTTGCTATGGTGCTCCTTCTTCAATGTAGACCAACACGATGGATTTGCCTGTACTGCTTCTACTAGGCTTGTCATGATAGTGGAATTTATTACCAATCCATATAGTAATTTTAAAAACATCCATTTCCTGCTAACATTTGAGCATTGTTGAGTGTCATTTCTGTTAAGCATGTGAACAGAATGGCAAAACAGTGCTGTTTAAAAATGTGCTCAAAAGTGCTTAAAATGTTAGCAGGAAATTTGCTGCTTAAAATTGCAGCAGAGATTGGTACTAAATTCCAGTATCTTGAACATGATACTATTCTAAAGGAACAATACATTTTTTTAATTAAAGAAACACTGTAATGTAATAAAACAAACTGCAGTAAAAGTACTTTTAAAACATTTTCAAGAAATTAAATGCAAATGGGTGAGAGACCAATTGGTGCTACATAATCAATATAAATATTTTGTAGGGAAAACTTAATAAATTGGGAACCGATTCATGAATGCATTTGGTTTTGCTAGATTAAAGCAGTGAGTCAAGTTTGCATTATTTAGCACACTTTTAAAAAATGTATTAATAACTATTTTTTAATAAGAAAATTGATGTTTTAGTATGGCTTTTAGAACAAGGGTGCAGCCATCTACAATCCCACAGCAGGTGACTTCACAGGGTTGGTTATAATACGGAGCATCTTTGACTTTGTGGCTTTTAACACTATCTTTTTACATCTTAATCCAGCAGGTTCTTTCAACTGAAATTATATTTCTCTCAACATATTACATAGGTATTACACTTATTAAGATTTTTTTTTCAAGCTAATCTTCCTCCTTTTCAAAACAAGTGTGTTTAAAAATGAAAGAAATGCATTCATTACTTCACAGGCCTATGAAGCTAACTGACCCTGTGATGGCACAAGCTGCTGTATTTGCAACATAGCAATGCTCTTGCTCCAAAGGCCATAATATAACATCCCTCTTACTTTCAAATACTTACATTAAATGCATTTGTTTTATTTTTATAAAATTGAAAATTTTTATTAATAAGTGAAGTAAACTGGAATGACTGCTTCATTTCCAGTCTAAGAAAGCAGAAACAATAATACTACTTACAAAACACATCCTGAAAATTTCTTTAGACTCATCCCTCTAAAGGACTGAAAGACCCCGGAGAACTGCTGCCAGATGACCTTGAAAAAGTAAAGACAGGTAGACATGCATTATAGCCCAATGAAAACATCAAATGCAATTTATTGCAATCAAATGCAAATTATGATTCAAAGATGATGTCACAAAAATACCTTTGAATTAACATGTTGAAAATTTCTTCTAGTTTTCTTCTGCAATTTTCTCCTGTTTTTTTTTTTAAATTTCAATCAAACGAGCAGTGTGTGTCCAATGCAGCGTAGAACTTGGATCTCACATTTCTTCCTGATATTCGATTGAATTCTGCAAAGATCCAATCAAAACATTATTAGTCATTAATAACATTCAAAAACACAAATTCACAAAATCACACAAAGTTTTGAAAAGAAAACAAACCTTCTGCAGCACTTGCATCAGCTGGTGTTTCCTCTATGACTTCCTTCTGGATGTCACTGTTGTGCACAAAAACGTAGTGTTATTGACATGGCTAAGCGAAATTCTAAAACAAAAAACAGAAATCAGAAACACATGCAATGATACAATGCAATGCCATTTAGCAACAGATGTTACACTTTAACATGACATAGTTAAATGTTCTTGAATAATAAAAGCTGCCAAATACTCCCGGCGCCTGTCATCAAAAGCATGAGCTATACTTGTCACCAAACAGTAATAAACACAACCCCCGATTAAATATAATCATGGCATTGTTGCTGGTGTGCCTTACTTTTATGCGCATTAAAAGTGGAATAAATATTTGTCTCAATTGATGTCTTTAAAAGGACACTGAACTTTCTGACTAGGGTTGCACGGTTTACCGGTACTATGGTAGTATCGTGATACTATGGCTCCAAGATACTGGCGGTGCCACTGTAGTTTGTAAACGGTAGTATTGTCATTAACAGTCTGCCTACAATACATAATGCTGCATGTGAAAAAGTCACTTAAATACTTACACGATTCAGCAACAATAGATCATTGTATTTTAATAGTCTATGGAGCCTTCTAAGGTTGTAAAACTGTAGAATTTGCGCCTTTTATAGTAGCCTATTGCATATTTTGTGATGGTTCATTTTGAATCGGAATTCGTTTATTTCTGTTCCTGTCAATATGATATAATAGCTACAACAACCGTGATAATCTATTAAAAAGAATGACTCATAAAGTGAAATTTTGAATTACTTTGGATTCTTATCCTATAATAAGTGTGAAAAAAGTTTGATAGATGAAAAACCCAAAATAGCAACAGGAAACAATTTTTGACCACTTCATATAGCCTAGGTTTGTTGGAAAAATGCTCTTTTCTTTATGTATCTTTATTTTAATGTTTTTTTTTTTTTGCTGGAATGAATACATTTTAGGTGAAGAGATGTGCAAATACTTTTTTCAACAATAAGGGAATTATTTAAATTCAAGTAGGCCTATAATAACATATACAATATATTATTTCTGACATTTTTCTTTATTTCATGGATTTAAGTTATGAATTACAGTATTGCAATACTACTTGGTATCACCATACTTCAGCTGGTATAGTATTGTAACATAAATTAATGGTATCACAACACAACAACCCTATTTCTAACTAGTCCTCAGATGATTATTCAAATGGACAAAATATTCGGACTATTCTTGATCATGCAGTTCTTTGCTGAGAATTTTGTTAAATGTACTTTTAATGCATTAAACGATTTAAAATTACCCTGACACTCAGTATGGAGACAAGGTAACGTTAATAGAACAATTCATGAATATGTTCTATGGCTTGTGCGGTATTGTTCAAAAAGTTTTCTTTGATGTGTAAGTGCAAAACTTACATTTCCACTGCATATCAGCTCACAAACTGGTAGTCTGAAATAAAAAATAAATAAAGGGTATAATGATATTACAAACCAAATATGCCACTCACAATACTCTAATGGTGTGCTACATTTTAAACAACCTTGTAATTGTTCAAATTTATTTGCCCTAAATTGTTAAAAATTAGTGAAACCTTCTTTAAAAATGCAAACTAACAGGTTTGGCAAAGCCTGTTTCTTTACAGAAAGTTTGCTTATAACAAAGGCTTGTTGATGCCTTTGTGTGATATTGAGCAAACAAAGGGATGTTTCTGTGCTTGGTTGTACGAGTTATACCACTTCATCATTAACGTTATCCATCACACATATTCAGTCGCGTCTGGTCAGATTTATTTGTCATTACAGCAATACAAAACAGTCAATAACGTAACGGCAACACTGGAATAAACCTTCAAAACGGCATAAAGAAAAGACAAATAGCATATAAAACAAATAAATGAGTTAATTAAATATCTCTCGCATTTTCATAAGTTTAACTTTAAGTTTCATAGGGATTGTTAGCATAAGCACACTTTAGCATCATGTGTAAATATGTATCTGCCTCATACAGTGACACGAATCGTAATCGCATCGAAATACTAAATTACCTACGACACTCACGGGTCCATTTTGAGCTGGAACTGCTTTATAATGTTCTAAAAGCCTCGGCGGGTTAAAACTGCTGCTGCCCTGGCGATCATGGAGAAAAAAACGACTGGTCTGGTCATGAGCCGCTCGCTGACGCCGGACCGATTCACAGCTGATCTCCTCACCTGCTTCCTGCAGGTGATCTCATAAAAGTAAATCTTAAAAAAAACACGCATATTTTCGTCACAACAAGCGCCACTAAAGTTCAGCGATAACTAACGTTACTGTATTTGTAATGCGGATAAATAGGTTTCGTTTTCTTTTTTAAAAATGTAGACCTACAGCTATGTGTTAACGTTACATCTATTTGAACGGATCATTGCGCGCGCTCTTTCTCTCTCAGTGCATCATTTAAAATGGCGCGGCCCGCTCTTTTAGAGCATAACGCCCACTTTACAAATTACTACTAACTTTACAAATTATTAATAGTTATTAAAAAGGACTAAGCAGCTAAAAATATCTTATCTAGTTAAGTAGACAGTATTGCAAATAACGTGCAGTGGTCAAAACGTTTAGTCACAACATCATGGGCTATTAATTAGTTCACAAAACAGCAAACAATTTCACAAAGTGCAGGAAATAAACAGATTACTGATACTATACAAATAAAATCAAAGTAGTAATTAAAACGAAAAGTTTACCTTGATTTACAGCAGTACATCTTCTCAATATGAAATCCTGTCCTTCGATGGCGGTGCTGGGTGGCGGTTGGTTGTGACTCGGGATGGGGGATGGGAAATCACCACCCAGTACGCATGTGTAACAGCATGGCTTAGCCCTTATAAGCAATTTTACTCAAATTACATTAGTTATGGGAACTTTATACCTTACTATGTCAGCAACACTAATGCATTTCTAGTAAACTCAACAATTAGCTTAAAATTAAGTAAACACACTAGAATTTTGATAGTAAGGAATACTATTCGCATTTACAGTCTTTCCTAAACCATGCTAACATATGGATCGTCACCCACCTTCATAATTAAAAATGTAATTTCTGTGGAAAAACATACATCCTTTATCAAGTTTAGAGTGTGGGGCGATAGAATGTCGGTTCACAAGACAATAAACATCCGTTGAGGTAAATCATGAAGTAGTGAAAACTAGCGTATCTGTGTCTGATCGTATCTGACTCCATTCACATATTGCTCCGGCTGGAAGTATCGATACTCAACTAACGCTGTACCGGATGTGCGTTCGGCCATTCGTGAAAAAGGCCTATCTGACAAGGTAGGAGAAATCTACAGAATTCCCAATCGATAATCGTGTGAACCTTGGGATAAGGAGACAGACTAGCTTGTGCGTAGAAGCCATTTAAATTACAGTGCCTTTTTGGTAAGCGATCCAGGTTCCACTTGCCATGATTAATGCAACCTAACAATCCTTTAGATGATTTGGATTTCAAAGTTATGTGTTAAACAAATTATTTCTTAATGGGGAAGATAATATTATTGACTCGATAAAATATTAATTCCAGCCAAACAAAAAGAAATCACACTTTCTCTCGAAGAAAAAAAATATAATGGGAAATGATGTAAAAGCTTACTTACTCTGTTAAAAATCACTCTGGAAATGTTTGAAAAAGTATTAAAATTTTGCAGGAGGACTAGTAATTTTGCCTATATATATATAGTGATATAGTCATATATAGTGCTTTCCACTAATATTGGTATTGGTACACATACTAAAAGATGGCAGGGGAACAAATGTCTTAATTTATACAAAAGCCCTGAGGACAGATTGTTTTTGGATTGCAATTGTGAATGGCAATTAGATTTTTATGTGCAATAGTGTTCTCATTTAAAAGAGAACATTTCTGTTATGATTTTGCGCAAAAGATTGTTAGGTTAAACATTAAGGACATTTTTTTACAGCCTTCTTTGCTCAAATTCACCAAGGGTGCCAATATTAGCGAAGGGCAGTATGTAATGCCTGGTCATGCTGCAGCCACTTTCAGAGTCAACTCACCATTTAATCTCTGGCTGACCTTACAGTACTACAAATCAAATCCTTTTATTCACTACCACGGTGCCCAGAGAGGAGATATGACACCGCCGCTTGCCTGTCTGTCTGATTAGCAACGCCTGCGTGATAAAACACATCTGTCTCCAGGCCTCAAGTCGACAAAACAGTCTTTGGTATGACTGAAAACACCAAATCTAGCAGTCAAACAGAACCCGGGATCACATATTCACCTTTGAGACAGATGAGCGACATGTAGTACAGAGCAAAACTCCCTCTTCGCTATTGAGCTGATTATCAGAAACGCACATTTCAGAAACAGGCCCACGCACACAAACACTGATCCGTTGCATACATCGCCTACTCTCTGTCGCGAAGCTGTCCGTCACAATTAGCAACACACAATCTGGAAGAGAGCTGAGTCAGAAAGCAAACACGCTAAACAACTGGCAGAGTATAGCTGAGGTTAGCTCAAGAAGTTGGAGATGGCACACAGCTCTGATTTATCCAGCTTCTTTAGAAAAAACCCTTGCGAATGAGTCAAAAAAGCGTACAGTCATGGCTAATCATAGCTACTACTGCAGCTACGCATGGAAATCACAAGAATATGTAGGTGGAGAACAGGGTACATGAGGACGTGAATGCTAATGCTAGCTACAAACTTATTTTTCTACAATATTGTTTTGAAGAGTGTCAGAGCTATTCATAGCTGCGTTTTTACATGCTAGCATACTGTATATGCTAAAAACATCTACTTAGCATTATTGGAGTTTGTATGTCCCTGCTGAAAAATCCAGCTTAAACCAGCCTAGGATGGTTGGCTGGTTTTAGCTGGTCGACCAGCCTGGTTTTAAAGGGGTTTTGGCCATTTCCATCATGGTCTTTGCTGGTCAGGCTAGAAGTTGACCAGGTAAAACCAGCTAGACCAGCTTGGGAGCCCAGCAAAAACCAGCTATGCCCAGCTTAAACCAGGCTGGTTTTAGCTGGTTTAAGCTAGTGATATTGCAGCTTGCTAATGGCCAAAACCCCTCTAAAACAAGGCTGGTTGAACAGCTAAAACCGGCCATGCAGCTTATAGGTTGGTTTAGGTTGTTTTTTTTCAGCAGGGAAATACTCTAGTAATTTATAGTAAACACTGTAGTGTTTGAACCATATTGTGGTAAATTACTTTAATCTGTTGTAGTAATTTTATAGCTGCTGTGGTAAAACAACATCTATTAATGTAAATAAATGACCCAGTAGCGTAGTTTTCTAAAAGTATTGGACATGTTACACTACAATAAGCCATATTTCCTTTCAGGAAATGTAAAGAATTTGTTACAGTTTACCTATAGTTATTGTATGCTCAAAGTGTTGTACTGTAAATACAATAATATTATAATACATGGTATGGTATGGTTCAAAACGCTACCATATTTATTAAATTACTATAGTTTTTTTTTTTTTTTGGGAAATTGTCCTTTAAAAAATACTAACTGTGCCGGATCCTAACGAAAAATAACCAAGGATTTTATTACCAAACACCAAGATAAAAATATAATAAGTGTAGCAAAACCATTGCTGTGTGGTTATATGGGTAAAATACACTAAAACTGTTTTTGATGTTAATGATTTAATCTATTTGTAATAAAATCATGATTAATATCTTATCTCCCCTTCAGGAAATACTAACTGAAGAAGCAATCTTGACAAAAATGAGGACCATAACAAGTCTATATCAAGAATAGCCTACATAAAAAAAACTATAGTAATTTATATGTTTTTGAGCCGTGTAAAGGTTCAATCATTGGGGTACTTCTATAATCATTGGGCATAGATATTAACATTGGATGTCCCTTACGTTATTGTTGTCTTTTAGAAGGAATGGGTCAATAGAGCTGCCAGTTTAGTACAGGGTAGCGCTCCTTTGAAATGAATGTGGGACAAAGGTGGAGGACAGCCCACCCCGAGCCATAGATATATACGCATATATACATATATCTATGATCGGATGGTTTTCCGGTGGTCAGTATACAAATATTTTTTTTAAATTATGAAAATTATAATTTTACATCACTTTTCTATATCGATGGATATAGCTTGTGTTTGTGTGCATGGAAATGTATTATCCACCCTCCCTGTTAAATTTTATTTAATCCGTGTCCTGAAACACACCCCGACTCCCGCTTTCACTTTTAATTCTAACGGAGGGAGTGATTTGTTTGTGAATGGACCTCCGTTATGAACGACTCATGTAAACCATCAATATCACTGCGTCTCACTGTGCTCATTCATCTTTTTGATCTAAATGGTATATAACATTTGTAATATTCAGTAATTTATGGGTGGACAATATGCACAAGCGAAGGCACTGTTACGTCATCAGGCACCCGTATAAGTTATTTCAAAACTTCACTTATAGCCAACAATAACACAAGTTGGCATCGCAGCATCTTGTTGTCGTATTTTTATTTACATTGTTTTTTAATTTTATTCACTGAAACTAGCATAAGCCTAGTATTTAGTGCAAGTTGCTGTTACTTTGCCTTCTGGTCTGTGCAGTCAGAGACTGTATTATCATAAAAAACAAACTGTTAAGCACAAAAGTTTGTAACATACAAAATAAAAAATAAAAAATCGCAAACAGTATAACATGTTATGCTTTTATGCTTTGTATTTTTTGTTAGCATGTACACCCGTACACACCACAACCCTGCTGAAAAAAAAAAACAGCTTAAACCAGCCTAGGCTGGTTGGCTGGTTTTAGCTGGTCGACCAGGCTGGTTTTAGAGGGGTTTTGGCCATTTCCAGGCTGGTTTCCAGCCATTTCCAGCCTGGTCTTAGCTGGTCAGGCTGGGAGAAGACCAGCTAGAACCAGCTTGACCAGCTTAGCCAGGCTTGGGGCCCAGCCAAAACCAGCTATGTCCAGCTTAAACCAGGCTGGTAAAGCTTTATAAACAAAAATATAAACAAATTAATTTATACAACTGTAGAATATGGTTATTAAACTACAAAACATTAGTTTTATTAGCAATCAATCCCACAACAGTATGGTTCATTATTCAATAACAAAGAGTTTCAAATACTGTATACATACAGTATAGTGGTTCATAGTATAACTATAAGTATAGTATCAATATAAATATAACATAGTATAACTATTTTTTCATACATGTCCTGTCTCATTTACAGCTCTTTCCCATGGTTCCCACTTTCATATACAGGCTCTTGTGTGCTAAAAAGAAAAGAGTATGATCAATATAAGCTGCTATGGTATAGACGATCATCATGACTCATTACATAAGAGCAGCCATAAAAATGACCAACGCAGTGGTCAGTCTCTGGCATAGATTGATTTCAAGTGTAAGGCTAAACAAGATTAGCAAGAACGCAAAGTGAGGGAAAACTAGACTTAACTCTGATTCTGGCACACACGATGTGTGGAAAGACCAGAGAAGATGTAAAAGAGGATTTTTTTTTTTTTTTACGAGTTATTATAAGTGAATTGTACTTCAAAGTCCATCTTAGCGGGGGAACAAGGGTCTGCTGGAGAGACAGGTAGTCAAATGTAATTCAAATTTGAGACAGCACTTGATGGATTTTATTCTATTTTCAACACTGCACTCATCTCCTGTGTCATATCAGGTTTTCTCTCTTTCCATCTTCCAATCATTTTTCTATCAATTTATCCAGACTGTGGTTTAAGCATGTCTGGCAAACAGTTGAAAAAAAAAGAAAAAGTCCCAATTACACCAGGCTGAGAACATTTTATAAACGACACAACACATGCATCTTTATTATTTATTATATTCCAGAATTCTGTCTGTTTTTTTAGGTGACATTTCATCCAAATGTGCTTGCACGTCTGAACAGATGAACCAGTCCACACGTGTAGGCACACTATTTTTTTTTTTCTTAAGCTACTCACACACAAGCAAACAACCTCCCTGCATGAAATAACCTTCCCTGATTTCATTATTCGTCAAATAGAAAGAAATGAGACATGGAATTGCTGCATTTTACACAAGACATGTTACAACACTGTCACCAATTGGTGAAGCCGTATAATTACACCTCCGTTTTGATCACAGGCTAGAAAAACACACACACACACACACACACATAGACATAAAGAGAGAGAGAGAGAAAGCACTGAAAATCTGATTAAGGTCGGCTCGCCTTGGCAGCCCGTGTCTTTATTTATTTATCTCAGTAAACACACGCTCACTTTATTCTGGGAATGTGAAGCGTGGCATAATTAGCAGAACATGGCTCCCTAATTGGGCTTTAATTGATATGAAGAGTGTCGCCAGGGCTGAGGCCTCACGTAGCAACACATGCTGAGCAAGTGGGCGTGGCCACGCTGTCAATCAATCCCACTGGCGCGGCTAAAGAGGAACCATTAAAATGGCCGCCTCCGACCAATTACAGACTGAGGTATGTTTCCCGAGCAGAACAGAGATATATTTTCTTTCTCATCATATGTTTGTAGCGCTATAAAAGGATGCGAATAATACCATGAATGTACACATTAGGGTATGTTTCAAAGGTGATGTCCCTGTCTCGCCCCTGCAGTGACTCAGTAAGTTGCGAATTTTTAGCAAAACAAGTTAGCAATATGCCGTTTTTTCATGTAAATGTGGGGTATTTCGGCTTGTTATCTCTAAAGCTCAGAAAAGTGGTTATAAATACACACAATAGCATTGCTAGCACCTGCATGCAGGTGTTCAATTACTAGCAGAGGAGATAATTAACAGATTTCTGCTTGCCTGTCTCTGCAAATAGGTTTTATGACAGCAATACAGAAACTTTGTGTATTGTTTGTTGTGTATTTTACCAGCTTACACTGATTTACACTTGTTACTACATTTAAACTATACAACACAACGTAAAAATACTATAGGCTATTATAGTCAATACATTGTGTCTTTGAACCATCCTATAGCAATAGCTATATAGAAATAAAAGGAACTTTATGCATATAAAACCATGTTTTTTTCATTTGTGACACTATATGCTAATTTTAAATGTGCAATTCGACAGAAAACTTTAATTAATTCAATGACTCTGTTCAAGATCATGTGACTGAAGCCCATAACGTTCAACTGTCTCAACATTATTTTATTTTATTTACATCTTAATTTTCTTTTTTTTTTCTTTTTTTTGGAACCTCTTTAAAATTATGATTTTTTTTGTCCTTTGGTGTGACATCCATATTTATTAGAAATGTCCAACAAGTCATGAAAAAAAATTATATTACTCATTATTCATTAATTTAAAATCAACAGCACTATTTGAAGATAAGTGTCCAACGATGAAGATGAATCAATCTCACACTGTTTGAAAAAAGCATATATAAAGTGAAACACGCATATATAAAGTGAAAAAAGCAAATATAATGCATGTATAAAGTGAAACTAGAGCAAGTAAAAGAAATGATCAAAACACTACATAAATATAAAAAAAAATATATATATATATATATATATATATATATATATATATATATATATATATATATATATATATATTTATATATAGGCACTAATTAATTGAGCTTCAAATTCCACCTTAAAAGAATGAAGATTTGCTAGCTAAAGAAAAGGTTTTATCAATCATAAAAATTTATTTTTCAAATTTTAAGCATGTTATGATACTACATATTATTAGTATTATTGTATTAATACACTGTTAAACCCCGTAAGTTAAGGTAATTCAAACCTTTGCAACAAACCATTCAAGTTCAAAAACTAATACTAATGAGTACTGTGAACCTACTCCATTTGAGTACACAATGCAATTTGAGCACAGTAAAACTCGATAAATGAAGAGAACTCAAACCAATTGAGTACTGTAAAACCCAAGAAGTTAAGGCAACTCAAACTATTTGAATCTATATGAGTATTGTGAACTTACTCAAGTTGAAGTAAGAGGTACTTAACTAACTCCTTATGCTCAACACTGAGTTCAAAACTCTTCAAATGAGTAGATTTAACTTTCAGTAAATTTTGAGTTACATTTTGAGTTAGACTACACTCATTTCATTTGATAAAGTTGACTGTTGGGTTTTACAGTGTAGTAATAATGCCACTGGTGTTTCTACAATATTTTGTAGAAGCTTTGGTTTGTACCTTACATTTATTATAGTAACTAAGGGAAAGAGGCGTCAGAAGGTCATTTCACACCGCATTTGCCCTGCTCAAAAGCGACACTTCAGGACGGGCTAAACTTAGCCGTCTTTTAAGTGGAAGAAACGTTTTTCGCCTGGGAGCAAACAATCGTAAATAACACTAAAAAGCATACACAGCAGAAAAAAGGGCACACCTGCATGTCAGCATTGTGTGGACAGCTGAGTTCCTCTGGGAGTAGCGCTGCACCGAAATTCACCTCAAACGATCATTTAAGTGGCTGCTTACATCCAGGACACACACACACACACACACCTTGCGGCTTTCACACTCCCTTCAGGGGAAGCGCTGATGCCACACAGGCTCTCCAGCTCCCTGCCGTCACAACCTTCAAGGACACTCAAGCTCTGTTCTGAGGGCCAATTAAGCGCTTTCCTGATACTAAATTAAAAAAACAGTTCTCTGTTGATTTAATAACAAACTCATTAGGCACTGCTAAAAGGACGGAACTGCCTTTTAATTAGACCCGCACCTGATTAATGCACAATTAACACTGGCAGTTCATTCATCTCCAGTCTGAATGTAAACAGTGCAGGTTCAGAAGGCTATCCGTCTGGTTCTTTGTCTGCAGGATAATGACAGAGGGCAAGACCTCCGTCTCCAAACACTACTGATGTTTCGCTGTTTGCAACGCATGAATTTAATGATCTGCATACAAGTGGGCATAAAAAGTCAGAGCTTTTTGCATTTGGCTGATGGTAAGGAAGTCAAAAATTTGCTTATTTAGAAAAGTCATGCTGCACATTCTTCATTTTGCATCAATCTTCAGATTATTTAAGTATGCTTTACACCAAAACAAACAAAAAAAACCCATTGTTTTAAGAACCATTGACTGAAAAGTTCTTGATTTAAAGAAACACAAAAATGGTTTCCCTTTAAAATAGTTTCTTTTTAAAATTGGTTTAGTGCAGAATTATTACAAAATGTACTTATTTTAATATGTTTTAATACATTATAAATTGCTTTTATGGTTAATTAAAAGTAAAACTCTTAATGTAATTTGTGATTTTGATTTTATCACCATTTACTCACCAAGTGGTTATAAAAATGTATGAGTTTCTTTCTTCGGTTGAACACTAAAGAAGGTATTTTGAGAAAACTGAACACGTGTAAACATTGACTTGCATTGTAGGAAAAAAAGGATATACACTATGGAAGTCAATGGCTACAGGTTTCCAACATTTCTCAAAAAAAATTTTTGTTTTTATCAGAAGAAAGAAACCCAAAAGCTTCAAATGATAACAACATTTCCATTTTTGGGTGAACTATCCCTTTAAATAAAGCTAAAATGTTTTATAAACGCAGCAAGAAGGTTGCTGGTTCAAGTCTCGGCTTGGTCAGTTGACGTTTCTATGTGAAGTTTGTATGTTCTTCCTGCGTTCACGTGGGTTTCCTCCGGGTGCTCCAGTTTCCCCCACGGTCCAAAGACATGCGGTACAGGAGAATTGGGTAGGCTAAATTGTCCGTAGTGTATGAGAAAGTGTGTGTGTGTGTGTGTTTGGATGTTTCCCAGGGATGGGTTGCAGCTGGAAGGGCATCCGCTGTGTAAAAACATGCTGAATAAGTTGGTGGTTCATTCCGCTGTGGTGACCCCAGATTAATAAAGGCACTAAGCCGATAAGAAAATGAATGAATGAATTGCAGGGTGTTCGCAGGGTCTTAAAATGTCTTAATACTGTATGTCATGAATTTCAAAATCTAAATTTTAGTGTTTTAAAAGTCTTAAATTGACTTAAATATTGTGTTGAAGGTCTTAAATCTTAAGATTTAAATTTTAAATAGGGCTTAATTTTCCTAGGTCCATGTAAAGGTACTCAATCAGACCAACACTGTTTACAAACTTTATTTATATTTATAAACATATGGTTTAATTATCTTCCTTACAGTGATATTTAATGTTTTACTGGGTCATTAGAAAACAATCCTTAGCGTTTAGCTTTGTGTAAGTTTGAAATTTCATACATAAAAAGGCTTAAAATTGTCTTGACGAAACCCTGCAATTACTTTTAATTATATATATATATATATATATATATATATATATATATATATATATATATATATATATAAATAATATATAAATTAATTCAGAATTATTAACCCCCTGAATTATTAGCTCTCCTGTTTATTTTTTTTTCCAAAATTCTGTTTAAAGGAGTGACTATTTTTTCAACACATTTCTAAACATAATAGTTTTAATAATTCATTTCTAATAACTGATTTATTTGATCTTTGCCATGAGGACCGTAAATAATATTTTACTAGATATTTTTCAAGACACTTCTATGCTGCTTAAAGTGACATTTAAATGCTTAACTAGATACATTAGGTTAACTAGGCAGGTTAGGGTAATTAGGCAAGTTATTGTAAAACAATGGTTTGTTCTGTTGACTATTGAAAAAAATATAGCTTAAAGGGGCTAATAATTTTGACCTTAAAATGTTTTTTTTTAAATTAATAACTGCTTTTATTCTAGGCGAAATAAAACTAATAAGACTCTCTCCAGAAGAAAAAATATTATAGGAAATACTGCGAAAACATTCTTGCTCTGTTAAACATCATTCGGGAAATATTTAATATTATTCTGATTTCTGCTGTGTGTGTGTGTGTGTGTGTGTGTGTGTGTTTGTGAATACACACATGCACAAGCGTACATACTTTCCTAGATTTAAAAAATAAATTAGAATTGTTGACTTGGCAACTAACTGATTAAAGGTTCAAGAAAAATATTAAAATGACCACCTTTAAATACCATGTAAATATATGGAAAAATGCATTAAGAATAAACAAATGTCATATAAATAATAATATAATAAAACTGAAATAAATCAACAAAAATTAATTCAAATTATTAATAACCAAAATACTATTTAATTAATTATACTGTAGATATTCACATATGTTGTGACCCCAAAGAAAGACAGACAGGTAAATAAATAGATAAACTTCAAATGAATACTTCAATTTTCATTTATTAAAAAAAAAAAAAAACTAAATCAGTAAAATAGTTGAGAAATAAAACTGACAGAATATGATGCTCTTCAAAGTACCACCACTAGAGAGCACTGTTTGCACATACTGTGTAAAAAAAAAAACTAGCTCCATCAAGTAGTGTTGAATTCTCCATTAGCACCTAAGGGTTCATCTCACACAAGAGTACTTCGACTGACTGATTGTCTGCAAAAATAAGATATGTGGGAAATAAACAACCACAACTGCTACAGTGCGCATCGGAGGGTGTGAATTTTAGTACTTTAGTTTACTTTTGTGGAATCACCACATTTTTAGCATCTTTGCCCAAATGCACTACGGTCAAACTGAGTACCAAACCTTAATATAACCCATTTGTGTCCAGCATCTTGGAAGACACACATCCTGGTACTTGACCCATTTTGAGGCATATCTTCAGCTCATATCAGGCTAGAGAAGACTCCCTTCAGCATTTCTTCGTGACCTCTTTCCTCTGGTTCAAGGCACTGATATATACCTCTTGAAGTCAGGACGAAACTTGTGCTCTGAACCATGGCAGCCCTCGCTAAACGATCGTGCGTGTGCAACTTCTGGCGCCTTCCACCAGATATCGGTAGACTCCATTAGCTCTGGCAGAATATCAGGAACCACACACTTCTCAGCAATGAAGACTATGGGCAGTACTGCCAATAGCAAACCCCAGCCCACCACTCCCAGCCAATAGGATGGTCCGAGTTGTGTGACGTCATCTCTAATTTCAGATATATGCCGATGAGTAAAGAATGCCCAGCTGAGAAAAAAGAAAAATCCTGTGGAAGGGGTGGAGAAAAGATATGAGGATGAAGTTTAAAAAAAAGTATATGTATTGTCATCATTTACTGACACTTACGGAAGTCCTAAGAGGCCATGTTTTCACATGATCGCAACAATTATCTTGTGATCTCGACATAACGAAAGGTTTTTTTCACATGCTCACGACAATTATCTCGTGATTTTTGACATAACTAAAAGTTTTCACATGATCTCGACATAAAGAAAAGTTGTTTTTACATGATCACGACAATTATTTTGTGATCTCGAAATAACGAAAACTTGATTTCAAATGATCACGGCAATTGTTCATGATCTCGACATAACGAAAAATTTTCAAATTATCACAACAATTTTCTTGTGATCTTGACATAACGAAAAGTTGTTTTTACATGATCATGACAATTATTTTGTGATCTTGACATAACGAAAAGTTTTCACATGATCATGACAATTATTTCGTGATCTTGATATAACGAAAAGTTGTTTTCACATGATCATGACAATTAATTCGTGATCTTGACATAACAAAAAGTTGATTAGACATAATCACAACATTTATCACGTGATCTCGACATAACATAAAGTTGTTTTTTACATGATTACGACAATTACTCATGATCTCGACATAAAAAAAAGTTTTTCACATGGTCATGATAATTATATCATGATGTCAACATAAAGAAAGTTGTTTTCACATGATCATGACAATTAATTTGTGATCTCGACATAACGAAAAGTTATCACATGGTCAAGGCAATTTTCTTTTGTTCTTGACATAACGAAAAGTTTTTACATGATTACGACAACTATTTCATGAAGTCGACATAACAAATAGTTGTTTTCAAATGATCACAGCAATTTTTCATGATCTTGACAAAGTTTTCACATGATCACAACAATTACTTCGTGATCTTGAAATAAAGAAGTCACATGATCACAACGATTTTCTTGAAAACAAAAAGTTGTTTTTACATGATCACGACAATTATTTCATGATGTTGATGTAACGAAAATTTGTTTTCACATGATCACGAAAATTTTCTTATAATCTCAACGTAACAAAAAGTTGTCACATGATCATAACAATTTTCTTGTGATTTCGACATAACAAAAAGTTTAACGATGATCACAATTATTTGTGAAATAGTTGAAAAGTTGTTTTCTCATTATTACAATTAATTTTTTGGGATTTTATTTATGTATTATTATTATTGTTATTTATACTTGACTAATATATGACTGGGCGACATATTTTTTGCTTATTCTAAGAAGATAACAAGAAAACGAGAGAACAAATATTTGAATGCATGGCCTCTTATGACCTCCCCACACACTTTAATTATTCCAAACCTTTATAAGGTTTTTTTGTTAAACTCAAGAGAAGATACTTTGAAAAATGTCAGAAATCTGTCCCATTGACTCGCATAATATTTGTTTTTCCTACTATGGAAGTCAGTGGTTACAGGTTTTCAGCTTTCTTTTCATGATACGGACCTGTAGGTACTAGTGTGAAGACCAGCAGAGAGCTTGGGTCAAGAGCTTGGCCTGCCATTAGCAGTGATCGAGTGTTGGAGTAGGAGCGCACCGTTTGAGATGTCCAGCAGAGGGCAAGCATGAGACACAGCACTCCAGAACTAATAGACATCAGGAAAGCAACCACTGCAAAGACTCGTTCAGCCTCCATACCTGTTGAAAATACACAGAGAGAAAAATGAAGTTCATTTTCATGATTTACAGTGAAATGGAATCAAACACTTATTGGGCCCCAAGAAAGGGTTCAGCATTAAAAGAGTCTAAGTGAAAACTCTATCCAGTTATAATTTTATCCAAGGTTAAATAATATGCTACTAAAAATTAGTATTTACATACCAGAGGCTTGCTAGTAGAAGTAAACCTCACTTCCTGAGTGAGTTTTTAACTGAGGCACACTAGCTTGAACAATACAACAGATGCCTGTTTAAATCCCTCTTGGAGAAAAAGCAAGTGGGTTAAACTGGTGCCATGACCCGGATCAAGGGGCATTCACATATCCTCTTGCATTTTATTGCTTCTCAGGAAGTCAAAATGTGCAAAAGCACCAACAAATTCTCTAAAAGCCTTCAGTTCCTATCAGAACCATGCATGGGTTACTTTTAATGTATTTATTCAGCTGGTCAAAACCACATCAAATATCCTTTTTTGAAGGGACACCAGTAGCAGTTTTTATATTTTATTTCTTTTATTTCTTACTCTAGGTAAGATGATAATAATTCCTCCATTCCATTGACATAGCTAGTAAGATCTGTGGGGGTGACCTCTTTAACCCTAATCTCCTAAAGCACACTAGAATCGGACACTAGGATGCTATGCATGTTGTTTAACACACCTGCTGGTTAGAATCCTTTTATAGCAGATTGGATAAATCCGAAGGGGTTACATTAGCGTAGTGACCTGGATGGGAGTAGTGTTTGGGGTAGTAAAAGATACACAGGAAAGACTCACACTCCATGGCCTCAGAAGACACACTTGTACCTCCAATGCTAGAAATAATAATAAATAGTAGTTTAAATCCAGAGTATGTGGAGTAAAACTGAAGAGTTTATGTTATTGGTGCCGTGACCCGGGCATAAGTGGAGGAGTTTGAGTGTAAAATAGGCTAACTATTAAAAGTGTTTCCTCTAGGTTTTTTCCTGCTCTGGCGGCAAACCTTTTGCACAAATTTACCAACTACCTATGGCGTTATTTCAATAACAAATTAGGAAATGTTGTGAGTGCAGTATTACAAGTCGAGATCGCATTTATGTGCAATACTGTTATAATTCACTTACCTTTTAATAAGTTTTGGAGCGATTATAACCCGCTATTAAAAAACAACAACAATGACTGAATGTTTTGAATGGGAAGCTGTAATGTAGTCTTGGAGGGATGCATTTTGGTGTGGCGCTCCGCCATGGAAGAATGGAGGGCCATTGTTAACCAGTGACAGAGACTGTGGCCTTTAATGTACAGTAGTCAACATTCGAAGTGAATCAAAAATGTTTTTCAAAATTGTCCTAGGACAAGAATGGGTGCTATTCAATAGTTTTAGGACAAGAATGTTTGTTGTTAAATAGTTTTAGGACAACTTTATTGAAAGGTAATTATTCACTACAAATGTTGACTACTGTATTTGTTAGTGTGCCTGGTCCCCATGCCAAAGACGGTGGTTCGGACCCCTAGAACTTATGCATTAACTTTAGTACAGTGACCTGAATGAGAGTGACGATAAGGGTGTTAATGTAATGGAGACCAGCTAACAAGAACTGTTCAAGAAAATCTCACTATGCTCTGCTCAAAGAGCACATTAGCTCGAGGCTGCTGTCTACAGTGTCCTTATTAACGCTCCACCTGCCATGTCGAATACTGGTTCAAATCACATTTGGAGCAAGCAAGTAGAACCTGAACAGTGCTGTGACCTGAATGGGTGTGAGGTTTAAGGAGGGCAGTGATGCATTAGAGCAAAAAATATAAGATTTCACACTATGCAAAAATGGTTAGCTCTCTAGTGAAATTTGTATTTTTCAAAGAGTTGATCATTGTTGTGATCATGAATCACAGAATTTTTTCAATACATTTTAAATCTAATAGTGTTAATTACTAATTTCAAATAACTAATTTCTTCTGTTTTTCTGCAATGATGACCGTACATACAGAATATTTTACTTAAGATTTTAACTTAATGCAATTGAAAGACTTAACTAATAGATTAACTGGGGAAGTTTGAAAACAGTGGTTGTTTCCAGTGTGCGAAGTATATATTGACGATCAGGGGGGTCAATTGTTCCGTTTAGTTTGTGTAATACATACTTTAGTCATTTATGTATTTATTTTTAGTTATGTCTAGTTTATTAAACAAGCTTATTTAGGTTTTTAGCATTTTGAGGGCTATTCAGTGTATTCTGACCTACAGTATTCTCTGTTAACGTAGATTAAACTACAAATGATGTGTCTATCTTGACTTTATTTCAGGCTAAATCTAGATGCAAACACCTATTTTTGCAGTCTTGTGAACATGATGCTCTAGATCTGCCAATTTCAGGCATGTTTCTCGAATAGACCGATTGGCGTGATTATGCATTCATAATGGTTTTACCCGTTATAGGAGTGGTTTCAGATGTTACTGTAGGTTAAACTACAACCTATGTGTCTAATTTGACTTTATTTCAGCCTAAATCTAAATGCAAACACATTTTACAAAAACAACTAAGTCTTGTGAACACGATGCCTATCAGGGCTCTAGATCTGCCAATTTCAGACTTGTTTCTCAAATAGACCGATTGCTGCGATTATGCATTCACATTGGTTTAACTTGTTATAGGGGTGGTTTCAGAGGTTACTGTAGATTAAACTACAAACGATGTGTCTAATTTGACCTTATTTCAGTCTAAATCCAGATGCAAACACCTATTTTACAAGAAAACAAATGTGTGTCTTGTGAACACGATGCTCTAGATTTGCCAATTTTAGACTTGTTTCTTGAATAGACTGATTGGCGCGATTGGGCTGGTCAAATGTATATTTATATTATCTACTATTTTGATTCAGATCAGAGTGAAATATTTCTCAGTATTAAATATCCCTCCCCCACCCCCACCCCCAATTTACACCTTGGTTAGTTCTGTAGCCAACTAAAACCAAATATATATATTTAAATGAGCTAATAATATTGATACAATTTCATTTTTCTTTCAAAGGATAATAGGAAACACTGTGAAAATGTCCTTGTT
Organism: Danio rerio; assembly: GCF_052040795.2. Lineage (NCBI taxonomy): Eukaryota > Metazoa > Chordata > Actinopteri > Cypriniformes > Danionidae > Danio > Danio rerio. The sequence goes on along the minus strand of NC_141045.1, from coordinate 10,035,424 downwards.
TCATTAAAGATCATTTGTGAAACATTTGAAAATGTGTACAAATTTCACAAAGGGGCTAAAAAGTTTAAATATCTGTGTAATTTATGTCCATAAATGGAATTCAATAATTTTATTTGATTAACAAAGTTATATTTAACTTTATATTATCATCATATTTGTGTTCCACACCTGAAGTAAAGTCAAACAGATGTGGAAGGACATAGAAGTGAGTAAAAAAAAAAGAGACCATTTTCATATGGCTGTTCTAGCCTTTTAAGAACATCTTGCATAAATCAATAACAAGAAATTTCAGTCTGAGTGCTTGAAGAACATTTCATTTCGGAACTGCTCAAAACTAAACCGATTCAACATTACTTCATGCTATATGGGGAAAACCAGACAGGCTATAACTAATAAAACATTCAAGTAATGCGAGCCCAGCGTGTCATAGCCTGTCTGCTGCAGCCCACCGAAGTGTAGAAACCCCTCCAACACAAAACCAAATCATTATTTTACACCGACGTTGGAAATTCAAGAAACATTCACATATTCCCACACATTTCACTGCTCTGTGCTTCTCAGCAGGTCAAAACTTGCCAAAATTCCTCTAAAAGCTTTCAGTTCCCTTTAGACCAAAGGCCAGATTTAATAATAATCAGAAAATCAATGTTCTTATGAAAGGCTTAAACCGGAAGACATGAAAAGGCAATGCATTTAATTTGATGTTTTACTATTTTTTATTTATAGAGGCCACATAAATTCAAGTTTGTAATGCTAATTAGCACTCATGTAAATTGAAAGACACCAAAATACTTCAATGTATTGTATTTAGACAGGGCAAAAGCAAAACAAATATGGAGGTGTAATGCACATATTAATATTTGAGGGGGCTGCTGTTGATTCATTTCATTTCTAGATAAAGATTCACGAGATAAAGCATAACTCCCCCCACCCTTAAGGCTAATTTATAATTCTGCGTCAAGCGCACGCGTATGCCTCGGCGCAGCCTACGTGTGGACCAATATAGCCCTCGCCGTGACCTTTAGCAACGCCGACGCGCACCTCTCAAAAAATGTAACTACACTTATCAGCGGCGTGTAGTGCAAGCTCTGTAATTGGTTGGCTTGATAGCAATGACGAAGGTGGGTGGAGGTAAGAGCCCCGCAAGCCCTATGGAGCGATTGTTTACAAGTGTGGAGTCTCATGAAGGAGCTCCAAATGGAGACTGTTGTTTTGTGTTTACCTTATGATTAAAGTTGTTACACGTCTGCCGATTCCTGCCTCAAAATGAGCGAGTTTGAGCTACTTGCACATTAGTGTTCAGAAAAAACAAAACACCAGCGAAGAAACTCGATACAGAGGAACATGAACACCTACTGCCAGCTAGCGTTTCGTAATTGTTATTGCTCCGCAAATACAAATAGTGCGCAGAAGTATAAACGCACAGCTACGCACATTGCATGCGCCGTGGGTCACGCCGATCACTCGAAGCAGAAGTATAAACCAGGCTTAAGTTTAGCATGTATGGGAAACTATTAACAATTTATATAACAATATTAAATATTATTTAAAATAGCAAGATACATTAACCATTTTTTTATTCTCTATTTTTTTTTTTAAATAGCTCATATATTATTAATATAACGTTACAAAAAATAATATATAATATCACAGATACTTAACTAATTGTTTCTATTCTGTATCTCAAAAAACTGTATGTTAGAATATAACATGATTAAAATAATATTATACACAATATCGTAGTTATCGATCTTATATTAATCCAAACATAATAGAATTATATAATAGCCCATTATATTATATTTATATTATCGTCCCATTGATGGGTTACAGCTGGAAGGGCAATCGCTGGTTCATTCTGCTGTGGCAACCCCTGATAAATAAAAGGACTAAGCTGAAAGAAAATGAATGCATGATTTATATTATAATATTCCATGGTCTATTTAAATTCTTGAATCTGATTGGCTGGAGGCTCTGCATTATTTTCTCTGCATGGAAAGCTGTTAATTAACCCCTACTTGTATCATAATTCATTTTCTTTTCGGCTTAGTCCCTTTAATGAGGGTTTAATGAGGGTTCGCCACAGCGGAATGAACTTCCAATTTATCCTATGTTTTACGCAGCGGATGCCATTCCAGCTTCAACCCAAGAAAGGAAAATACTTATATTATATTATATTATTTTATATTATATTATATACCTATTTCATAACAATGTTTTATTATTTTATTTATGTATTTTTTGAATGACACTTCTGAATAACTTTTATTACTAGATATATAACAAAATCAGTCACACACCTTTAGCAATGTCCTCATCAGTCCATCTGTCCTCCGTTCTAGTCTCATTCCCGGTCCACAAACCCCTGTCATTCAGCCATCGAGGTGTCCAGATCGCATAGTTGATACACAAACAGCCCAACAAACCAAGACATGACTCAAAAAAGCGAAAGCGACTCCTCGAGTCCACCAGTTCTGGTCCGAACATTTTTCTGATGACAAAAAAAAAACACGATATATTTACACAAAATTAAGTTGACAATATAACTGGAAACTGAACTTAAATCATTACAGTTGGTAATTCTGTAATCATTGACAGATGTCCTTACCTTGGATGGCAGTGTAGTCTCTAAAGTGTCTTCAAATGACTAGATATTTGGTTTTGTTTTATACGCCGACGGTGACTGATCACGTTTAAACCTGAGAGCGACTGAAACAAGTGTTATGAGGATGTACAAACTAGCTTTTCCTCACTTCCACCTCACAGCACTGTAATATGACACTGTAAAGATTTCCCTCAGCCCACGGTGGAGACCCACTCGCAATGGAAACTCCCCCTCTCATAAACACACACACACACGCAGCGAGTGGTTAAATTCCCCCAGAAACCCATGCGAGTCAGTGAGGTTTGTAAAGTGAAAGTGATATTTTATAAATCAGTTTACTGCGCTCAGAGGTGAATTTGAAGCTTGTCTCTGTAAGATTTGCATCACATATAAACTCACAAGTCATATTACAGCTGATTTGCAAGTATGTAATCAGCCAATCACAAGGCAGCAGCAGCTCAATACGTTTATGAATGTAGAAGTGAACAAAACAAGCTGCTGAAAGTCAATCTGAGCATCTAAATGAGGAAGAAAGTTGATTTAAAAGGGACACTCCACTTTAAAAAAAAAAAAACAGGACAGTAAAATTTGACAAGTCACCTATTGACCTTGCGTACGAGCGGGCGCAGTCATTTGAATCTTTTTGGCTTGAGACTTCTGGTCTCAAAAACAAGGGCACTTCCACATTGAACAATATGGTCAATAGTTTTACCATTTTTTCAGAAATTTAGCCGATCCCTGTGTCTGATGGGAACAATTTTTTTAACTTAGCTTAGCATAAATCATTGAATTGGATTATAGAACATTAGGTAACACTTTATTTTGATGGTCCAATTGAGTATTAGTAGACTGTCTGCTTAATATCTGTTGATACTGCTCCTTCAACAGACATTTAACTGACTTAAACATTTCAAATTACACTAACCCTAACCCCAAACTAACAGTCTACTTATAATCTAATGAGACTTAGTTGGCATGTAGATGCAATGTAACTTAAATTCAACAAATGGACCATCAAAATAAAGTGTGACCGATCATTAGCATCTAATTAAAAAAAAAAAAAACTCCTGCTGTAGATGCATCAGCTACTAAGACGGACATTCAGTAGACTGAAACATTACATTTAATAAATCTTTAAGCAATCATTGATAATGTGCGGCAATATTTTTAACATGGTGATTTTGAGCCGAATGAAAGTTTGACGCTTCAGGCACAATATCCTTAACCACGCTCCTCTTACTTTTAGTTTGCTATAAGGGAATGATGCGCAAAAAGAAAGCCCTACTCAATATTTCAATTCAGTTGGAAATTTATCAACATACTGGAAAAAAAAGTCTCAGCAATATAATATTCACACAGATGTTAACAATTCGAAGGCTTCTGATTGGGTATTACTTACCTAATTCGCTTGTTAAGTCATGACATATCAGTGACATGAAATACTGTTTCCGGGTAGAAGCTGCTACTTATTTGAATGGAGAAAATATTTGTTTATAACCACTTTAGTCAAATCACGGATTAAAGTGAATTTTAAATAGTCATAGTGAACACAACAGTCTCAGGGCTTACTGCATCACAAATCCCAAAAATTTGAACAATTTATAAAAAATGTATCCCCTTCTGGCCATCGAACATTAGGCATGGATATAAATATTGCGATCATGTTTTTTGAAAGCATTACAGCGCTTTGTAAACGTTTATTATTACCATTTGTTGAGCCTCCCCATACAGTTTGATAGAGCGCTTGGACCCGGAAGCCGCTTGGAGTGACGTCACACTTAACAAGCAAATGTAGAGCAGTGCATTCCAAATGGCATATAACACACTCACAGAAGACTTCAGAGTGAAAACACTGGTTCGAACCTCGGCTCAGTTGGCGTTTCTGTGGGGAGTTTGCATGTTCTCCCTGCCTTCGCATGGGGTTTCCTCCGGGTGCTTCAATTTCCCCCACAGTCCAAAGACATGCGGTACAGGTGAATTGAGTAGGCTAAATATTCCGTAGTGTATGAGTGTGTGTGTGGATGTTTCCCAGAGAAGGGTTGCGGCTAAAAAGGCATTCACTGCATAAAAACTAAGCCGACAAGAAAATGAATGAATGAATATTGAAGTGTCATTCCATATGGAAGCACTCAAAACTCAACTAGCCAATTCCAAGGGCCCTGTGGGATGAAGGATTTCAGAAGACGTCACATTTGCCATACGCACTCAAGCAAACTAGCGGACAAGTCAAGTACAACCCGGCTTTAGAAGAGACTCCAAAACCTTAAGTTAATGGATTGAATAATAGAGACATCCAAAACGTGTATTGTGGGTGTGCCGTCAGGAACAGGGTTGGGATAAACTGCTCTAACCCTTTAAGAGTGACCCTCCAAAGGGAATATGAAATAGGGATGAGCCCTTCCAAATGGAAGCCAGTGACATTCTGCCTTAAGAGCATGCAGTGCAGCCGAGGCACACATTTAGTTACAACTAGCTAGTAGGTACTAAGCATCTAGTGTGGACTTTACCTTCCAATTCAAGCAAGAACTTATGAACAGCTGGTGCAACCCTACCCAGATCACAATTTACAACAGCAGGGGTTACCAAACTTGTTCCTGGATGGCCGGTTTAGTTTAGTTAAGCTCCAACCCAACCTAAACAAGTTAATCAAGGACTTACTAGCTATACTGGAAACTGCCAGGCAGGTGTATTGAGGCAAGTTTTAGCTAAACCCTGCAGGGACCTATTGGATGGGTGACCCCTGCACTTCAAAAGATACTATCATGTCGATATGGACCAAAAACTCTATTTCCAGCACCTTGTTGAAGCAATACCATGAAGATTTAAGACAGAATTAAGGTCCAACTAGAGGCTAAACCACAGTAACCGAGGCAATACATCACATAGGTTGCGGTGTCGTCATGGCAACAACTTAACGGCACAGGAAAGAACAGCTCTCCTCTCTCTCTCCACCAAAGTGGGCTCACAGGAAAACCCTGCATATGGTTACTTCCTGTTGCTTGCTCTCTGCCACAGACCAGTTTTAACGTAACACCGTGAATATACGCTAGACAGTTGTGTTTGTGCCAATGTAAAGGAGCAACACTGAACACACTTGAAAATATCAAATGTTTTAATCGACAACATTTCTTCAGTCAGGAGCCCTTAAAACACCAGAGATGATCTAATCAAGCAGTGAACAAAGATGCTTTTCTTGGAAACCGAAAATTGCTGAAACACCCATGATGGTGTCAAAAACAAAGCATTTAGGCAACAAATACATCTTGTGAAGATAAGAAGTGTGGAAAAGTAACACAGGGTTCAAACACACATCCATTTTTAACTAAGGTTGCATTTACACTACATAGTTTAAGTGACTCCAGGCCTTGTTCATATGAGGAAATTTATGAGATAGCAATCGGATCCTTTCCCAGAGATGGGTTGCACCTGGAAGGGTATCCGCTGCATAAAACATATGCTGGATAAGTTGCCGGTTCATTCCGCTGGTGACCCCTGATTAAAAAAGGAACTAAGCCAAAAAGAATGAATGAATCGGATCTGTGCCCTCGTGTCTGCAGTGTAAGCAGGTAGATCAGATTTTCACCTGTCAATGCGAGTCAAGTGTCATTAAAAACCGTAGCGAATGACGTCAAGTCTGATACTTTCATTTCAGAACAGACTTCAGCAGAGTCCCAATTCTTAAATCTCATACACGAGAACAGTTTTTATATTGTCATGTAGCACAGGTATTTAAGCATGTTAACGAGAGAGAGAGCACAATATCAACCACGTAAACATTATAAACTAATATATAACTGTTGCATCATACATCACGTGCACAAATCACGCCATGAACATGACATTAAAATGCCTACTGGTTTAAAAAGGCCTAGATTAAAAAAAAAAAGATGGCCCAATGAGAACTTTTCTGTCATAAACTATAGTAAAAACAACTTGTCCAAAAAAAAAAAAAAATAGAACAGATTAAATACAGGAATGGAGAAAAGAGCGCTGTTTTATTATCAGTTGTCAGTCAGCAGCAGCTCTTTTTCCTGCTCATTGCGCCTTTTGCCGTGTGCTATGTAAATACAGACAATTGGATACGAGTCACTTTTAAAAGATGCTGTAAGCAGATCAGCAAAAAAATCTGAGTAAGTAACTAAATCAGAATTGACCATCACAATCTGCAGTGTAAATGCACCCTAAGAGATAAACAAGAACGTTCACTCAGTTTCTTAAATGTCTGCAAACTATTTTTATGCTTTAGAAGAGTCAAAAACTTACATACAACACCTCTAAAAGGATTATTAGATTTCAAAAAAAGAGCCTCTCACCTTCAGCTACCGACCATTAGTAGCTCTATCACAAATAACAGATGGATCTGCAAAGGATCGATCCAACCCAAAATTGATTAATTCTAAGGAAGTCTAGAAAATGGCTCATAAGAGGTGCCAAATCTCTCACTTATCTCAATACTACTCCTCAATATTGATTAATAACTTTGGAAAACAAAGTTGGAAATTGGAAAACAGCCCCTATTTTGGGGTATACATACTTTAAATGATTTATTCAATAATGGTAAACTAATATCTTATGATGTTTTGAAAAATTCAAATTAGAAAGACAAGACCATTTTTGAAAATACTTACAAATCAGACACTGTTTTGAAAAAAAGGGTCCCCAACGTACAGAATAGGAATATGTTGGAACCATTTTTCAAATTCCCAAATTCAGCTCAAAAAAGTATCTACGTTTTACAAATTTAGATTAATGATAAAAACTGTGAAAATTTAAGACTGGTTTGGCAAAAAGATATTAGCAGTGATATAGATGAAGATACCTGGGATAGAATTCTTTCCCATAGTGGAAAATATATAAACGAAGCAAGAGGTAAATTTATACAGTATAAAATACTTCATAGGTAATATTACACTCCAGTGCGACTTTTTAGAATGGGATGCTTGGATGATAATAAATGCTGGAAATGTAAACAGGAGATTGGTACATACTATAATGGATTATGGCAATGTACAAAGATTCAACCCTTTTGGGAATCTGTGTTGAAACAATTAGGTAGATGTTTGGGATTTAATATCCCTCTCTCACCCAGGATATGTCTTTTAGGTGACAAAACATTTACATTTTTCCCAACTGTGAAGTTTGGGGGCGGCAGCATCATGTTGTGGGGCTGTTTTGCTGCAGAAGGGACTGGTCCACTTCACAGCATAGATGGCATCATGAAGAAAGAACATTATGTAGAAATACTGAAGCAACATCTCAAGACATCAGCCAGGACATTAAAACTTGGCCACAAATGGATCTTCCAAACAGACCATGACCCTAAGCATACTACTAAATTAGTTAAAATGTGCATAAAGGACAACAGAGTGAATGTTTTGGAGTGGTCATCACAAAGCCCTGATCTCAACCCTGTAGAAAATTTCTGGGCAGAGTTGAAAAAGCTTGTGCGGGCAAGACAGCCTACAAATCTGACTCAGTTACAACAATTCTGTTAGGAGGAATAGGCCAAAATTCTTGCAATCAATTGTGAAAAACTTGTGGAAGGATACCCAAAACATTTGACCAAAGTTATACCGTTTAAAAGCAAAGCTAAAAAAAAATAAATAAATACAAAGTAAATGTATTTGAGGTTCCACGTGTTACAAATAATGAGTTCACCTTTATAATTTTTGGCCATTACTAAAGAAGCACGTATAATGCTGAGGTTTTGGAAAGATTTTCAATGCCCTACACTTAAATTATAGATGGAATTCCTGATTGAGAATGTATCATATAAGAAAATGTTGGCCAAAATGAATGGTGATTACAAGGAAATAATTACGTAGAAGATTTCCATTTCCTCACTTGAAATATGAATGTATCTATCCTGTTATGCTTTGTACTATTATTACTATTATTTTTTGTATTTCTATACTTTTGTTACTGGATGTCAAATTATTTATTTATTTTCTAAATTGATAAATTGTGAAGAACTTGTACACATTTTATATATTTGTACGGTATTGTATGTTATATCAAGAAAAAAGAAAAAATCTCATCTCTCAATCTCAAAAAAGAGCCTTTCTGTATTTAGTCAATGTCTTATTTTATTTATTTTTTCAATAAAAGTCTCTGTACAGAGTAGCAACAGATTTTTGCTGCTCAAACCTTTTAAGATGTCACTGAAATGATTAAAAGTTTTGTTGTAATGGCTTTAGTGTTAGCAAAATGAACAGCACATGGTTGAACTTTATTCATTTAACTAAATCCATCTTGTTTTAAAGATTAAAATAACATCATTTTATTTATGCAGCAAATACCAATGAAAAGTACATTTAAGGTTTCGCATAAAATTACAAAATATTTTCATTATACAAAATTCGACATTTAAAAACGTTACATTAATTCCGTACATTCTGCTTTTTAAATAATCAAAGACAATAAACTGGATATTTAGAATCTGATCGGAGCGCAATTAAAGGGGCAGTCTCCAATTACTGCGACAGCCTGGCATATAATTAAAGTACAAAAAAAAAAAACACATCCAACAATAACAACACGTCCATATACTGCTGCGGTGGTGACTCCGTAATTCTGCTTCGTTCTCTAATTACAGGGGTTACAGTTGTGTCGTTTCTGCAATTAGAGACTCTGCTTTTAAACTGTACATATTCAAAAATATTCAAGTCTATTTTCTGGCTTTTTCCAGCAAGTCTGTGAAAACCTCCAATTGTGTTGGGTCGACTCCAGCAGCTAACTCAGGCCTGTGCTTCTCCAGCCAATCAGAGGAGTGGATCTGTTTCTGCAGAGCACCAATTAAAGTGTCTAGACTCTCACTGTGCATGTTTGATTGGCCATTAAGAATGGCAAAGTTCTCATCGGCCAATGAAAGAGGCTCTGTTTTAATGCGAGTATTTTCAAGTTTGGTTTGAGCACTTGAGCTCTTCAGTGTCGTCTCTTTGCACTCATCTGTTGTTTTTGTGTCTGTTCTTGTTGCTCTTCCAGCGCTGGTTTTCAGCTCGACTGCTGTAGTCCGTTGATCCTCTGGCACTAAAGAGCCCTGGAGCTCTTCTAAAGCGGTTTTCATTCTCTGCACACCTGAAGAACAAAGAGGAGGAGAATTGAATGGCAGGTATTACATTTAAAATCACTGCATTTTGATAGGTCAATCAGGTCAATTCATTTAAAACGTTCAGGGTTTTCTACAACTTTGCAAAATGAAAGATTTTATTGTTTTGACAGTTTATCTGCTATGCTAAAGCTATATAACCTCTTATTATACATATCACTTCAAAACAACTACAATATTTAATATAATTATTATTTTAGAAGAATTATACTCTTTTACATTACTTAAACTAAGACCTAAATAATAATAATATAAACATAATACAGTGTTTCCTCTAGGATTTTTTCCAGCTGTGGTGGCAGGCTTTTTTGCACAGATCTACCAACTACCTATGGTGTTATTTCCGTGACAAATGTCGCGAGCGCAGTATTACAAGTCGAGCTCGGATTAACAGTTGAGGTCCAAATTATTAGCCTTCCTTTGGATTTTTTTTTTTCTTTTATTAATATTTCCCAATCGATGTTTAACAGAGCAAGAAAATTTTCACAGTATGTCTGATAATATATTTTTCTTTAGGAGAAAGTCTTATTTGTTTAATTTTGACTAAAATAAAAGCAGTTTTAAACTTTTTATGAACCATTTTAAGGTCAATATTATTAGGCGCTTTAAGCTATTTTTCGACTGTCTTCAGAACAAACCATCATTATACAATATCTTGCCTAATTACCCTAACCTGCCTAGTTTACCTGATTAACCTAATCAAGCCTTTAA
>NC_141045.1:9987500-10020000 GCF_052040795.2 Danio rerio | reverse complement strand
AATTATGCCAGAATGTTCATTTTTGGGGTCAAGCTTGATATGGATGAATAAATATGACACTAAAACTACCAGTTGGTCTCTGTCTTTGAGTGACCTATTAAGCCATTCATTCAAATGATTCATTCAAAGTAGCTGATTCATTCAGACTTTTTTTGAATCAATCATTAATTGACTAGATCTATTCAATAACTAATTAACAAAACACACACACACACTGGGCAAATGGTCCCCTCAGGCTTTATTTAAAACTATTTTCATTCGCAGAAGCAAAAAAACCTTATATGTGAATTTTTTGCTTTATATTTAGAGATGTCATATATATTTTTTCATTCACTTTAATTATAATCAGTCTAAGTAAATATTACACATGTACCCGAGATGTGGGTAAACTGAGCAACGTATCATCTCACATGTGCTAAAAAAAACCAACACACTACCTTACAAGCAGCCCAAAGCAAAAGCATTCTCTAATCTCATTACGACTAAAAATACTTTAGCCAAAAAAAGTCAATTTGCTCGACACATTTTTAGGGTGAATTAGACTTTTAAAGGATTGGACTTGAATTCATTAAACATGAGATTCAATTCTCCATGACGCTTAATGAAGTATGTTCAATATCAGCTCAAGGGCATATTAGTTCATTAAGCAAATTAAAATATAAGACAGAAATAAAAGAGCACGACTCTCACCCATCCAAGCTGAGAACACTGCGAAACGTGTGCTTCTCTCCGAACACAGAGAGCATGTAAATCTCATCCACGATCACATGAAGCTGGTGCCTGGAGCATGCGAGACAGAAACAGAGTAAATGAGGGCAGAAATTACAATTCCAATGACATTCAAGAACACAAATGTCATTTCTTGTCAATAATGTGCAGTTTAATGAAGCATGTGAAACATTTGGAAAACAAAGGGCAACTGGAAAAGCAAGAGACGCAAAAACAATTAAGCTACATTGACATTTTGCATCGTTTGCTCCTTTTCAGCCTGTTCTAAACTCACAGAGGTTTTGAAGAATGCCATTTTACATACTACCAAGCAGTTGCAAGGCTACATAAGGGCCAGGGTCGATCTGGCCTACTCAGATTGAAGACTGGCCACCCACTAGGATTGGACGGTATTCAAATTTTAATACAAATTTTCTGGTCGGGTCCCGCGGCTCCCGCAGTACAGCAGCGGGAATGCAGACCTCTAGATCGTATTTACCACGTCTCCCTGCAAATACCGCCAAACTAAATACTATTAATTAAATAAATAATATTTAATGTTTAATACTTGTCTCCTATATAAGTGCATTGTTATTTTATGATTGTATAACGGTATTAAAACTGACACCGTTGCTATTTTTAGATCCCATGGTATGCCATATTACCGCCCAAGACTACCACCCATACAAAAATATTTTAAAAGCTGAAAAATAGTATGTAACGGATGTAATGAATGTAATTTGATGTTAACTATTAACATTGCCCTTTAGTCATTGTACGTTTGTCAATCAAATGTAAAGCCCCTTACATTGCACAAAATGGATTTGTCCAACCTATACAGGGCTAAATACTAAGGACTTTTTTAAATATACCAGTTAGAAAATATTCTCACTAGCCCTATGAAATTTTTTTTTTACATTTTATACTTTTAATAATACACTAATAATTTAGTTTAAATATTTTTATTAATTTTCAAATATATTAAACTTCAAACCCTATAATCCTTATCAAGAGAAAAGCAAAGCATAGCTGTCTGTACAAAACTTAAGTCTACAATAGTAATAATTTAATAATAAAAAATATAGGTCAGGTCAGTATCCTCAGCAGCAAATGTTTAAAAGTTCTCCAATTAAATAAATAGTTAAAAGTTTTATGGAGATGGATTGTTGGTGATTGCATTGGTGTCAATGGCCAGATTGGGTAGCTACACATGAACAAAGGAAAATTAAGACCTTTTAACACAATATTTCAGTAAATGTAAGACTTTAAGGCCTAAAATTAAGCTTTTGAGATTTAAGACATTAAGACTTTTTAAGCCCCCGCAGATACCCTCATAATAATAGTGTCCAAACAATTAAAAGATTAGTCCATGTTAATTGTAAAACCAAATCAAACGTTTTCTTTTTTAAAATAAAAATAAAATATTTTACATAAATACATTTTTTTTAAAATAATGCATTGGCAAAGTTAGCATTTCTAACAGACAAAAATAAAAACTGAAATAAAATAAATAAAAACAAATTTATTGTGTATTTAGTAAATAATAAAATGACTAAACATTATATTGAAATTAAATAAGAGATCTACAATGCTAAAATTTTAATTATTTGCTCATCGTTCCAAATATTCACACATTTCATTGTTATGCAGAACATCAAACATTATATTTTGATCAATGTTAATAATAATCATCATAATCACCATACTGTAATATTAAATAACTAATTAAGTTATAATAAATTAATAATAAACAGTTTCGATTTCGTTTGAGTATTAAATAAACAAATGAAGGATAACCGGATATAAATCTGTATTTAATACATCTGTATTTATATGTAAAACGTTTATCTAAATTTCCTTTCTTTCTTAAAATAAATTAATTAATTAATGTGTTGAGAAAATAAACTGCATATAACTGCTCCATTATGCAGAAGAAGAACAGCAAAAAACATGTCCCTTTTTGTGCAACACTGTTGAAATGATTTTAAATGAATGTAAAATACTGCATATAAATCACATATATGAGGAATATGATCATTTCCAGCTTTTAAATAACCCTGAATATTTAAGTTTTGGTCAAATTTCAGGGGCCTCAAATAACTCAATAAGAATGAAACGATGTGCTTGAGAGCTAATGCTTGAACTCACATTTTGGCAAACTGTAGAAAGCCGGTCATCTCTTCAGACGAATACACTTCTCCCAGGGGATTGTGGGGGTTTAATAGGATAAGAGCTTTGACGTTCAATCCCTGTACAACCAAAACACAATTTTAAGAGTGGTGTTTATTTTAGGGGGATGCTAACAGAATGCCATTTTCATCTACACAATTGTGTTTTGGGGGCCACAACTAAAAATTCAACAAACGCAAGTTTATAAATTTCAAACATTGCTGGCACCAATTTACCTCCATAGTAAATTATATAATAAATTACTATGGAGATCAATGGGTGCCAGAATTTTTCTAAATATATTTTTTGTGTTTAACAGAAGAAAGAAACTCTTAAAGGTTTAAAACCACAAAAGATAGAATAAATTAGGTTATTTTAATATTTTGAGTGAACTATCCCTTTAAAAACATTGTATTACACCAGGCCAGTAGATGGGAATGTTGCGCTGTAAAGCAACACTATGCGTCTGAGCACGGAGAATATATAGGCATGATTAAACATTTGATAACTCTAAAAACGCTGAAAGACTGCAGGATTATTGGTGCACAAGCACATTGTTTCTTTACAGCGCAACACTGCCACCTACTGGCCTGGCATAATGCAGTGTTTTTAAAGGGATAGATCACCCAAAAACTTAAATAACCTTATTCAATTCAATTCACCTTTATTTGTATAGCACTTTTACAATGTAGATTGTCTCAAAGCAGCTTCACATAATAGATCAGTAAATTGAAATAGTGTAGTTCAGTTTTCAAGTTTAAGTTCAGTTCAGTTTAGCTCAGTTCAGTGAGGTTTAATAATCACTTTTGTGAGTCCAAACACTGAAGAGCAAATCCATCGATGCGCAGCTCTACAGATCCAGAACCATGCAAGCTAGTGCGACAGCAGCGAGGAAAAAACTTCACCAACACCAACTTATTTATGAGATTTTAAACCTTTGAGTTTTCTTTCTTCTACTGAACACACAAAAACATATATTTTAAAGAACGCTGGCGCTCATTGACTTCCACAGTACAAAAAAAATGTGTATGGGAGTAAATGGATGCCAGCAAGCAAATATCTTAAAAGAAATTCAAATAGGTTATAAACAAGAAGGGTGAATTAAATATGGCAGATAATTCAATAATTCAGATAATTCCCTTTTAGCTGTTTCTCATCAGATCAGCATGATAGCATATTGTCGTCTATGTGCAAAAATGTTCAAAAGCAAAAGAAAAAACCTGTTTAACAAAAAATACCTCTGTTTTGGCCTCTTTGAGAGAGTTTTCCAGTTTGTCAACGGTAAGCTGGAATGGTCTGACATCACTTCCTCTGGGCTGTAAAACATATAAATGGATGAATAAACACAGCGTTTCTGCAGTCAAATTAGTATTCAAAGTAAACGTAAAGTAGTACAAGTCAAGTTTAAGATATTTTAAGACCATTATGAATGAAATCTCAGACTTTTGCAGGGCTAAAGCTCTTTCTTTTTTGTAATAACAAGTGGAATATGCTTTTACTTGCCCCATTAAAATGAAAATTCAGGTATTTACATATTTTAAATAATGTCAAAACATATATAAACAATACTTTTCAGAAGTTTTAAATAATATAATACACTAAATTTTTTCACAACATACATTTATACATAGAAAACTTTTTAAATGTCATTGTAAGGATGTAAGGGAAACAATTAAACCATAGTGGTAAATCTGTTAATTTTTCTTTTGTTAAACTTTTTGTTTTAGATGGATTGTTGGTTGTACCAATTGTAGGGGTGTAACGGATCACTTTTGATCCGTATGCATCACAAACCACAGTTCGAAACGCACTTGATTTGCGGATTAGAATTTTTTTTTTTAACTTGTAGGTTAATCTAACATTATAACAATTGCAGAGAGACTGCAAGTCTCCCACGTCGTTCAAATCTCATGTATGAAAGCATTTTGGCTTCCCTGTAAGATATAATGATGACAGAAATGTAGTGGTGGGACCTACCTAAATGCTTTAGCTATTAATTAAAGGTGTTTTCTGTCACTGCTTGTTTAGCCTGCATTAATGCATTCAGTGTAAAGCTGCATGATTAAACATTAAAAGATTGTGATTTCAGTTCAAACCCGCGCAACATGAACGACAAATGATAATGATTTGCATATGTTTATTAATCCTTCAAAGTGCTGCATTCAAATCTGCATCGAGAGATTCAGTTTTTACACTTTCTCAGTGAGTTACAAACAATTAAATAACACAGAAGAACTGAGAGAACAGTTTAAAGTTCAGATATAAACGCTGATGTTTATAGTGAAGATTAACATCACTGTTTAAAGAGCCCATATTATGGGTTTTTGAAAATTCCCCTCCATGTAGTGTGTAACACAGCTCTAAGTGAAGTGAAGTATCCAGCTAAGGCTTAAATCTGTTAGTGTACAGTGTTTAAAACTGTTGATTCATCTATAAAAGAGTCGACTCATAGTGCTTCAAACGAGTTGCCTTGATACCGATTCATTAGGTGTTTCGCCATGACGTACGAACGAAACCAAGTTATTCACGTGCACGCGCAAACCCGGGAGATTTCTAACCTGAGGCCCCGCCCTCTGACGCAGAAACCCAGAGACACACACACACACACACACAAACATGCCGGTCGATTGAAGTCACACTGCAGATGGATATATTGAGTCTCTACCCAAAGATGAAACCTCAGCATTATAGCCAAGAAGTTAGAAACTACTGGAAACTTCTGGAAACTACATGCTACAAAAAATACTTCATCAGCGTTTGTTAAAGGAAGGATCAGTAAAGAGTAACTTACTGCTGGACATGTCAGGATGGATTTTTCTTCCTCCATTTCTCAAGTGTAAGTACGTGCGATTAAAGTTGACTCTAGGTTGCAAATGTGTTTACTTGTGATTTGTTACTTGTTACCGCGTGTACTGTATCAGGTTAACTGGCTATATTCTCTTATCGCGTGCAAAGTCACGTTAAAAACGCGACGTGTGCTGCTTTGTTAACGGAGCTCCGTGGACGGGGAGTAGTGTGTGTGTCTGTGTGTGCGTGTGCGCGCGCTGTCGTCCGGAGGTGTGTGTGTGTGTGTGTGTGTGTGTGTGTGTGTGTGTGTGTGTGTGTGTGTGTGTGTGTGTGCGCGCGCGCATCCGGAGCAGGGTTAAGTGCGTGTGTGTGTGTGTGTGTCTGTGAAAAGAGCAGAGTGAGAAGCTAGGAGATCTCCTCAACTGTTTTTGGAGTTTTTGCTCAATAAAATAGTTAGTCGTCTGAATTTAAGTCCAACGTCTGTATTTACATTGAGCCACTGGCAGCTAAAATCCACGCCTACACTATCGAGCGTGTATGAACTGTGATTACTTTTATATTGCTGATTAGCTGTTTGGCATTTCACTCTCTGACTGAAGGCAGTCGACCAATCGCAACAGACTGTCATCGGTCCAATCAGCGCAGATTAGCTTCGCGCTAAGGAGGGGTTTGGGAACAAATGAATCACTGGACGATTCATACGGGAGTCGCTGGGATAATTAGGTAAAAATAAATGCAGATTATAAGACCACGAAAGTGTTTTTTGACCTTGCATGCATATTAAACTGTTGTTGGAGACCCTTACAACCAAGATATGACCCTATTTCATGTATAATATGGGCTCTTTAATGAACATGAATGAACATGAATTTTTGACGCTGGTGAAAGCAATTACATTAATCAACCAACAGATGGCGACAAACAACCATCAAAATTATATCACTGAATAGGTTTTCAAAAGTAAAACACCTAAAATGAAAAAGTTTTGTAAGAATTGTTGAATCATTAATTGAAGATAAATATAATGTTGTACAAGATGTTAGATTTCTATTTTTATTAGAATTTATTAGCATTATTAGCTACAGTAGCAAATATCTTATTTGGTATTGAATACTTTTCTTTATTCAGCTGTTTTTCTTAATTTTTATTTTTATTAACATTACAGGTTATAAGTTTTGTATGTTAAAAGCAATGTTTTTTGCAGTAATATTTTTGTATAAATGGAAAGCAAATGACATTTATCTTCTCCCTTTTTTTGCTGAGCCGAAAACTGGTCTGATCCGTGACAAAAAAAAAGTAGAGTGATCCGAACTGCAGATTTGTGATCCGTTACACCACTAACCAATTGGGTAGCTTTATATGGACATAGGAAAATTAAGACAAATTTAAAAGTATTCAAGACATACAACACCATATTTCAGTAGATTTAAGACTTTAAAGCCTAAATTTGAGCTTTTCAAATTTAAAACATTAAGAATTTTTAAGACCCCGCGGATACCCTGAAACAGAAGCATAGCTGCACAAAAAAAATTTGAGCTTAAAGGAAAGCTCTATTACAACCCAAAGATACAAGATCAAATCTTACACCTCAAATATTGCGACTAGGGTTGTCACGTTACTTGAATTTAGTACCAATCGATATTGAAATTATAAAAACATCCATGTCCAGCTAACATGTGAGCGCTGTTGAGCATGTTCTTAAACAGTGCTGATTTGCCATTGTGTTCACCAGCTCAACAGAAATTACTGTGATTGGCTGTGAAGGTCATCGGTTCACCAATGTTACCGCTGTTTACAGAGTGTAACCGCAGATACAGGAGCGTTTCAAAGTCACGTTGATCAGCTGGTTTGTCTATAAGCTGACAAATGAGTGATCTGCTGATGTTTCGCGGCTTTAAAACGATCCAGTGTCGGAGTTTGGTGAACTGATGACCTTCACAGCCAATCAGAGTCACTTCTGTTGAGCATGTGAACACAATGGCAAATCAGCACTGTTTGAGAACAAGCTCACAGCACTCAGATGTTCGCAGGAAATTAACGTTTTTAAAATTACATTATCGATCGGTATCGAATTACAGTATCATAACAACACTAATTGCTACGCACCTGACTATAAAGTGGCACATGATGTAGTTTGACGCTGCTATACAAGTCAACATCCTCCGTTATCACACCGTAGAAGGGCGATGGGATGAGAATTGCATCTGTAAAACATTCACAATCAGGAAAAAATCTCAGACACGTAAAGCCAACTTATTTCTATTTAACCATCAAAAACTGTTCAATTTCAATGTTTACAAAAGTATCTTTTTAAACGTTATTTTTAATTTGTAAAAATGAATAAACTAGTATTAGACTGTAATCGCTTAATAATTGTGGTCACCCTTTTGAAAGCGATCAAAAGGAATGACATATGTTAGGCCATTGCTAAGAAATTTAGCCAAGTGGTATTCACTTATTTTTTTGCTATTGGTTATTTAGCTTAGTCAAAGACTATAGAATACGCAAGACGTGTCACTCGTATAGTTTTGAATGGGGAAAAGTGTAACTGTCAATATGGTGAATAAAGCCCTGCCTTCTATTACAGGAGGCAATCATTGATCGCTATAGACTGACGACTCTGGGGAGTGGCTCGAATCAGATGTGAGTTTCTGCAGATTTTGTGTGATTCGAATGTTTAGAAATGAAACAAAAAGACACAGTTGTTGTTTAATTTTATTGGTGATTTGTAATATGAAATTTAATAGTAAGCTTGGCAAGTTGTTTTGGAGAATTTGATGTTTCCCCGTTAAAACAGAGCGCCCGAGAGGAATTTTAAAGATGGCCGCAAAGTGAATTGACTTGCCTTTAAAGGACTTTTTTTTTTTATTTAGGTGCCAGGATGTTTTGAGTGGCTGTTGTGTCAAAAAAAATCTTTCAAATTGCATTTTTTTTTTTACCAATAGAACCACTTTAAGTAATTGGTGAGGAAATGTTCATTTTTAATAATAAGACAATTCAAGAAGCTATAGATTTAACAAAGCTTA
The DNA here is from genome assembly GCF_052040795.2 of Danio rerio. Taxonomy (NCBI): domain Eukaryota; kingdom Metazoa; phylum Chordata; class Actinopteri; order Cypriniformes; family Danionidae; genus Danio; species Danio rerio. The sequence goes on along the minus strand of NC_141045.1, from coordinate 10,011,310 downwards.
AGAGGGTTGCCTTCAGGACACTGGCTATGCCATTCACAATGAATTTGGCTTGTTTTTATTTAGTTGGCAGGGTGTGGCTGTTCACTAGAATTTTACCAATTTTACTACCCTACAAGAATGAAGAAGAAGAAAAACACACTGATTATTATAAATAAATAAATAAATAAATAAATAAATAAATAAATATTTACCTTCTGGGTCACATAAAGTAGCTGCCAAAGCTGAAAACAGAGACCCACAGCCGTTCATAACAACAACCTACAAAAGAACTAATGAAAATTAGTGTGTGGTCCAGATTATTTTTTTACAGAAAAAGGAAGACAATCAGAAATAAATCATGCTGATGTGCTAAAAAAAACTCACATTTTCGGGTTTTAGAGGTTTGGGAGAACAGCAGTAGTCTGAAAGGAACTTAGCAACTTCCTCTCGAAGGCTTTGGTAAAAAGAAAATCAGAAACAAGAACTTTAAGTCTGTGAATTTAAAAGATTAATTTGGAGCATGGAAGTCAAAATTACAGCAGGAAATGAAACACTTTTGTATAGAAAAGTATGCTTACAAACTGTGGCCCTTCCAATCAGGGTATTGTAAGAAAGCAGGTTCAATGTTTAACATGTCAGGTCGCGTTAGCTGTTGAAGAAACCAAGAATCAGTTACTCATAAAGGGCATCTACAATTGTACTGTGTAATATCCATAACTTTTGAAGATTTCTAAAAGGACTTCTTGCTGTAATAACATCATAAGCAATAAGGTGTCTTAATTTTTTCTCCATTTCATGTCTGTGCAGCTCAAACCCCTTATAGCAGGCGTGTCCAAACTCAGCCCTGGAGGGCCGGTGTCCTGCATAGTTTAGCTCCAACTTCCTCCAACACACCTGCCTGGAACTCAAGTATACCTAGAAAGAGCTTGATTAGGTGGTTCAGGTGTGTTTAATTGAGGTTGGAACTAAAATATGCAGGACACTGGCCCTCCAGGACCGTGTTTGGACACTACTGCTTTATAGGAAAGTTATGAATTTTGGCACACCACGCACGTGCACATGTAGGGTTCAACCTGTGCACTGCACATGACCTTTTTTCTCTTTGAATAAAATGTCCCTCAAATGAATAAAAGTGCCCCTTCACTTCTCGATCGCCAACACTCAGACCCTCCTCCAAAACAACCCCCTCCACATCCCCCACCACCCCCACCCACTCTTCACTTTGCGATTACCCCATGCATTCGTTTAACCAATGGTTCAAATTATTTTTACCAAAACTGACATATTTGCTTAGAACTTTTGAAAGCAAGTTTTGAAAAAGTTTCTGAAAAATAAGTACATTAAAAATTTATTTAAATATTTAAAAAAATAATAATAAAATTTAAAAATAATGAACAAAGAAAATTAAGAAAAGAAATATTTGTTACAAAATAATAAAAATAAATTATGAAAGTTTAAAAAATAAATAAATAATTACAAATAAATATAAATAAGATATAAAATTAATAAAAAAAGAAAAGAATATTTTTTACGAATAAAAAATAATACTGAAAGTATTGAAAAATAAATAAATAATAACAAAATAAAATATAAAATTAATAAATTTTCAAAAAATTACAAATAAAAAAATTATTCTGAAAGTTTGAAAAAAAAACAAAAAATATATATTTTTAAAAAATACAAAAAAAAATGAAAAAAAATTAAGAAAAAGAAAAGTTTTTTTGAAATAAATAAAAATAAATAATCAAATTCTGAAAGTTTCGAAAAATAAATAAATCATAACATAGGTCTCTTTACATATGGTGACGATTTCACTATGCCACCCATTAAGATTTTTGTAGTAAAATGCTTTATTTTACAAATATTTTGGCATAACTTTAGAGATTTGTTTCAGTGCATGTTGATATCAACAAGGTCAACAAGAATTGTTCAGCCAAAATTTACTCACTTTCAGTTGATTTCAAACATGTATGAGTTCTTTTATTTCTATTGAACATGAAAAGAAAGAATGAAGAATGTTAGAAACCGGCAACTATTGACTTCCATAGTAATTCAAGCAAATACTATCCAAGTCAATGGTGACTGGTTTACAACATATCTTCTTTCTTTTTTTTTCTTCAGCAAAAGAAAGAAACTTAAGGAGGTTTGTGACCAATGAGTGAATAAATGATGAAAGAATTGTACGTTTTTAGTGAACTCTGCACCTTTAAAAGCTCAAAGAGTTGTTAAATCATTCTCAAAGCTGATACCATGATGACTAAATGGAGTTGCAATTTCTGCAAATTTGCCATATTTATACAGTGTGGTCCTTCACCCAGAATTAACCACACAACAAGAATTTGAGAGCAGTGCCACATACTGGCCAAAAGTTATATGAAATGACATAATATTAGCATTTGCATAAATGTGTTTTTTCTACATTTTGCTTGAAATCTTCTACAAATGTCCTTAATGGCTGTTTTTTTTGTTGCTTAGGACCATGCCTTCTATCATTTACTCACTTGTTACAAACTGTTAAGCACAAAAAGGTGAAGAAATTCTTGAAAAAATATATTTATTATTTCTTATTCCTACTGTTAATGGCTGCTTTTCTCCATTAATCTTCAGAATATCTTGTTTTTTGTTCAACTTCAAGTAAATGGTCATGAAATGTTCATTTTTGGGTGAACTACCCCTTAAACAGCTGCTTCCAAACGCAGTATTTCATATTTGCCTACAATGTTAATATCACAATTTAAGAAGCTCTTGATTCAACAAAACTTAAGAGGGTTGCCATCAGGACATTGGCTAGGCCATTCCTAATAAATTTAGATCGATATTTAGCCAAGTGGTCTTTACTTTTATTTTGATATCAGTGCCATTTAGCTTGTTTTTATGTAATTGCCAGGATGTTTTGAGTGGCTTTTCACTATCAAAAGAAAGCTTTATTCCAATTTCACCGCCCTCGAAGCAAAGAAAAACACTGCTTATTATTAATAATAATAAAAGAAAGATACAGTATTTGCTAATAAATGCTAACCAAGCAAATCACATATCTTACCCTCTTCTGCAGGAGGTCAAAGCATAACTTGTTTTCACTGGTTCCCAGGTTTATTATACCCTAAAAGAAAGAATAAAACCACAGGAAATTACCGCACAGCAGAAGTGAGAGACAGTGCATTAAAATGAGACAAACCACACAGATTTGCAGATAAATTTCCTGGAAGCCCCAAAGGACTTGTGGCCTCTGCGTCCCCCGAGACACACATTTAAAAACATAACTTGGTTTATAAACAGCCTGTAGCATCAGAACAAGTGTGTGTTTTCATAAAGGACTGTAGATAGGCAGTAGAGCTGCACGATTAATCGAAAAAAGATTGCGATCTCGATTCGATCCCCTAGACCAGGGGTCTCAAACTCAATTTACCTGGGGGCCGCAGGAGGCAAAGTCTGGGTGAGGCTGGGCCGCATAAGGGATTTCACAAAAAAAAAAGTCCTCAAATGTCATTATTAACAGTTTTAATTATTTCATCTGAACATGAAGTGTCCTGAACATTAACAGAACATTGAGTGAAGATTATGATCAGTTCTTCTGAACATGGCATCTTTTGCCTACTCTTTGCTGCCAGAGACTTGACAGCGCTTCTTCTCACAAATCTGAACCACATTTGGCTTTAGAGCGGAAGCAGTTGAGACCCTCAGTATGGCTTGAAGATGATCATCATTAAGTCTAGACCTGTACTTTGACTTATTGAAGTTCAAGGTGGAGAATAACTTCTCACACACTTCTCACACACTCAAAACTTCCATTCCCTCACCTAAAAAAAGGCGTATATATGTATAAATAAAACACCCCCACCCCACTCCAGTCACATCAGTCTGTGCCAGTCTGTATCTACCTATAATATATATAAGATGCAGGCTGTAGCTAGGTAGGTGGCAGGCTGCAGATAGGTAGCTAAGTGGGAGGCAGGGGCAGGAACAGCTTACCTTGGTTCTGGCCGGCGCGAGTTCCCTCCTACACTTCCCGCCCGTCACAGCGTCTAACAAAGGGGCGGGGTGCGTGGTGACGTCACCGGCATCCCCGCCCCTTTGTTTACACGGCGGGCGGGGAATGCCAGTGACCGCTGTGTACGGATAGAATCAGCGGAGCGGGGAGCGCTCTCTCTCCCCGCTCCTCTGATTCTGTCAGTGTACAGCGGTCGGCGCGGGCCACAAAATATTGCACTGAGGGCCGCAAATGGCCCGCGGGCCGCGAGTTTGAGACCCCTGCCCTAGACGATCTTAATCCAGCATTTCAACAATTCTGTCAATCATATTTTCAAGTTCAGGAGAGGAGCAAAGGCGGCTGCACAAGTCTTCTCAGTGTTTCACATACGTTGCTCAGTGACATGGGCACTTCCAAATGGTGTTGCAAGAGTCACATACTGCATTTATAAGGTATAATTCTCCCCAAAATGTCATTTTTGTCTTTATGTAATGATGTATTAGCGGCCGCGAAGTCACACGTGACATGAGCTGCTGACCGTGAGCTGTTAACACAGAGAGGGCGGGCGCATATACTTTAGTAAACAGAACTGCATTAGGCTGTGATGAACAGGTAACAAAGTTGTAAATAACGTTCAGTTTGTGGCACAGAGTGATCGTTTGGGAGCCGCGCGGGAAGTATGAACAGCACATCATTTAAATAATCGTGTCGCATTTTAGAGTTGTGATTTCGAAACTGAAAATGACAAATGTCTGATTTTACCAGTGAATAAAAGGTCTAATAATGTCAGTGACAGATTGCAAGCATATATCTCAAACATAATAACTCAACATCAGAATTATGAATAATTATATGCTGATGTAATTATTTTAGCCACCTATTTTACCCTTTAAGTCCTCCATTCAAAGTCTACACAAAATTGAGCTTTATAACCATCAGAGTAGACATACACATAATATTAATATTATTGTTGTTGTTTTATCATTTGTTTGAGAATACCAATAATAATAGCTTACTCAGATTAACCTTTATTTTACATCTACAGATTTTTTTTTAAAAATTGCTCTTCAGTGTTTGAACTCTCAGTAATGATTAAATCACACTGAACTGAGCTAAACTGAACTGAACTGAACTTAAACACTAAAACCTGAACCACACTGTTCCAGTTACTGAACCACACTGTTCCAGTTACTGAACCACACTGTTCCAGTTACTATGACCATTTATGTGAAGCTGCTTTGACACAATCTACATTGTAAAAGCGCTATACAAATAAAGCTGAATTGAATTGAATTGAATTGATTCTCATTTTAGCCAGAATCGTGCAGCATTGCAGCTCTAATAGGCAGTAACTTGACATTCAGTGTGTCTTTTTGCAAGTGTTTAGTCAATTAAGCAGCTTTTATGGGATCACATCAACGAGACTCTATATTGAATACTGATTTAAAAATTAATATCACACTGCAAGATGACTGAAAATGAACAGATTAAGGAGGGGGAACTGAATAAACATTGTGCAAAAAAGGACGTGCAGAAGAAATTTACATTTAAAGATTCAATATTTAATTCAATAAAGTAATTAAGTTTTAAAGTCTTTGAAACCAGTTGTGCACTTTAATTAGAACTTATATTCAGAATCTACTCTACTGTTCAAAAGACTGAGGTCTGGAAGATTTTATAAACACATTTGCAAGAATTTTTTGCTCACCAAGCTGGCATTTGTTTGATTAAAAATACAGTGATGTTACGAAACATGGTTGCAATTTAAAAGCATTTTTATTTTAATACGTTAATTGATGCAAAATACGATTTTTTGTATAATTACTCATTGGTATAGTCTTCAAAGACAGATCTTTCAGAATCATTAAAATATGTTAATTTGTTAAAATATGTAATCTTCTTCAGGTAGTTGTTTGTAAAGCTCCCTTCGCATATTAAATAGTTTAATGCATAATTTCTGAAGAGAATTATTAATATTTTAAGAATCTTACAGCAGTGTGTATATTCTTCTTTCCCTCTAAAACAAGTTCTATATAAATAAAAAACTTTGTTTGAAAGTAAAATTGAAATCTATGTAAACCAAAATGTTTTATTAAAAGAACAGTTCACTCCATAAAATGAAAATTCCCTCATAGTTTACTCTCCCTTGAGTGGCTTTTAAACTTTTCATCTGTTGAACACAAAAGAAAATATTTTGAAGAATGCTGGGGTCCGTTCTTCGTACGTGGATTACTCGGTTAGCTGGATTTGGATATTGACGATTTGACACGATCCAGGATCATTTCGTTGTTCAAAGCTGATCCGAGAGTTGTTGTCATAACAACAGTTCTGCTAGGTCAAACCTGATCGGGAGCAGGTTCAATTCACGTAAACAGGATTAGATCGGCTCAGTTCAAGCAAAGATAATACCGAAAGTATGTTCCGAATTTTCTTACAGTAGTAGTTATACACTTGGGAAAATGGTACATTTTTAAAACTATATATAAATATATAAAGTTATAGTTATTAATAAAATAAATAAAGTTATATATATTAATAAAACTTGCTAAATAAAAAATGCAATCTGCACCCTCGAAATTAAAGTACAAAGACTGTCACCTGGTGGTGCAAAGAGAAAACTTATTGATATGAACTTTTTAGATCGCTTTAGTACAAATTGTGTATAATAGAAATGCACTATATGTGACTTTTTTTTTAAAGCAATAATACATTTATGCAGTCATGAACATGTTTTGATAGTTAATATACCAGTGATTTGATGCTTCACAAAAGTTGCAGAAGCCTTTACCAATATAAAAATGCTTTTGTAAACAATCAGTTATTCTTTACACCGAATAAAAAAACTTTTCTAAATGTAGAACTAAATACATTGATTTGCATTGAAATACATGATGATACACTTCACACATGAAAGTGTAAAGCCTGCAGCTCACAACAAATGTGGAAGGTTATCGCGTGTCATATTTAACAAACCGTTTACTGCTAATTTGATGTAATTTTGCTTACGTGGATAATTGAATATTAATCAGATGATGTCATTACGCTGCTATGCCGTCAGCCAATCGCTGCATTGCTGATCATGATTTCGAGGATCAATAGATCTGTCCTTCACAACACACGCAGCGATCTCAGATCAGTTTATCCAGACATTCTCATCTGATTCGCGAACTTGTTTGAAGAACCAAATTAGCCAGAGATTAGTTATCAAGATTAAAAGATCCAGGATCTGCCAAATCATCTAAGATCATTTAAGCGAGGTACGAAGAACGGACCCCAGGTTAACGAGACCCATTGACTACCATAGAAGAAGAAAAACTGACTATGGAAGTCAATAGCCCCTTTCACACAGTGATACATAAAATTTACAGAACGACTTTACCTGTAAATTTAAAAAAAAAAAAAAAAGCGCTGTTCACACAGGTGAGGACGTTACGGAATTTTTACGGAAAAGACCGCTCACACATCTATTCCAAAATACCGGTAAATTCTGACATCATTAACCAGAAATGACCTCAAAATGGCTGGGCTTGTATTTGTAAACATTTGACTACATTACAAACTCTGTGAATGGATCAGTATTGTGAACAACTTCGATGAAAATATAGAGGAACACTTTTGCATGTCGAGATGTACATGATATGTGTGTGTGCTGGTGCTGCTTCACGGGCACACGCGACACGTCACGCAACTGAATGAAGCAGAGCTTGAAGGTAAACAAACAACGGCTTACCATAAGCAAATTATCGATAATTATTTAAACAGTTGGCATTAAGATAAACATATAAACATTTTCTGACTAACATCCAGCAGCTGAATGTGTCTGGAAAAGTATTCAAAGGCTTTTATTTTCATAAACCGCGCAGACGTGAATGCGTCTGACTGTTCTGATTGGCTAAAGTAGACATCTTACGTCAGCACGTTCTAGACGTGCACACGCTCTTTCTGGCAATCTTCCTTCTGCGTTCACACAGCGCAGCATTCCGGCAAATTACCGGTAATGTTACAACTTCTCTTTCCGGAAAATAGCCAGAATGAATTTACCATTATTTTCAAAAAGGGCCTGTTCACACATACAGACCTTTCAGGAAAATTACCGGTAATTTTCAAAAACCAGCATTTTTCAAAACATCTTCTTTTGTGTTCAACAGAAGAAAAGAAACTCAAACAGATTTTGAACAAGCAAATAATGATCAAGTGATGACAGTATCTATTTCTGGGTGAACTATCCCTTTATTGGGCCACACTGTACTGTACATTTTCTAAATACTAACAACATAATAATAATAATAATAACAATAATAATAAAGCATTACTATTTCCAAGGTGACTTACATGAGGGTTTGACTTCTCGTCGTGTTTGTTGGCGTGATACTGGTTGTATCCTTCCTGTAGGATTCCCTGATGTATCCGCATGCTGTTTCCACGACGAGACAGGTACGGGTTATACTGGGGAGTCTGATCCCCCAAGAGCATGCTGGGAACAGCTTTGGCACTGTTGGGTAACAAATGTGGCAACAAGGTTTGCAAGGAGCTGGGTTTGGGGACGGTTTCCCTGCTGGTGCTGGCGCTCTGGTCTTCAGTCCCGCGTGTGGAGTTCAGGACTCTGGTCAACATAGACATGAGACGAAACTCGTGGTCTCGCTCTTGTTTGGCGCGTCTCTCCTCCTGTTGCTCCCTCCGTTCCTCTGCCCGAGCCTCCTGCCGCATACGGGCTTCCTCCAGAGCGAGGAAACGCTCTTCTGCTGTCTGCTGCCAGCTTAGATACCCAGCCAGAGCGCTGGATAACACCCCGTCATTTGGGCGAACCACCCGGCGCCGCTTCCTCTGATGGAACGATCCGGAAACCCCTTCTTGGTCGCAATGGGTACCTCCACCATCTCTCATCGCCATGGGAGCTGTTGCGGGAGATACACCCGCACCTGAGGAACCCGTCATGTTCTGGTCACTGCAATCTATGGTGGGGTGATAGGAAAAACTGGGTGAACAGGATAAAATAATTCACTCATACTGTAGTTATAACTATACTTTCCCAGTGTATTAACAATTCCAATCATTTTTTTTATCACAAGTATTCTAAAAGGGGATCTATTATGCCCCTTTTTACAATATGTAAAGTCTCTGATGTCCCTAGAGTGTGTATGTGGAGTTTACCACACAAATAATGTTGAAACCTTTACAGTTTGAAACGCCACATTCACAAGGGGCGTCAGCATCAACCCTTACTATTCAATTTGAATGGGTGAGGTCAGGCGTTGCCGAACTGCATATGGATCCATCGGTGCCTTTTCAGTGTTGTTGCTCACAGCAGAAGTTGGGACTCTCTGAACTTTTCAAGCACCAATGAAAGCGTCAGCCAGTCAGATCGCTGTATGCAAATACACCAGCTCAGACAGTAGTCGATTGCGGAATAATTTCATTGGCTAACGCTGTTATGCCGATCACGTCAGCTCAAACTTCAGACATGCCCTCTGTCAAGCGTTGATTCTGAAGCCATGTGTGAAGCAGGAGAAACTGTCCATTTCAGGCTTTGATCCAAATTGTGGAATTTTGGTAACTGTCGCTTTAATTCAAATGAGACTGTGCTCTTTTTAAAAGAAGGCAGAGCTACAAACGCCTGTGTCAGCATAGTGGCAGATTCAAAAACAAGACTAACATCATATGCTAATGTGAGTGAGATCTTGCTAATGGTCGGTACTTTCCCAGTCTGATGACAATATATAAAGGGAGAATGTCAAGTGCTTCCGCAGAGACTATAAAATATTAAAGTAAATACATTTTTACCATTTTTACCAGCTGATATACACATACAGTTGAAGTCAGAATTATTAGCCCCCTATGAATTTTATTTTCTTTTTTAAATGTTTCCCAAATGATGCTTAACCGTGCAAAGACATTTTCACAGTATATCTGATAATATTTTATTTCTTCTGTAGAAAGTCTTATTTGTTTTATTTTGGCTAGAATAAAAGCAGTTTTTTTATTTTTTTATTTTAAGGACAAAATTATTAGCCCCTTTAAGCTAATTTTTTTCTCGATAGTTTACAGAACAAACCATCGTTATACAATAACTTGCCTAATTACCCTAACCTGCCTAGTTAACCTAATTAACCTAGTTAAGCCTTTAAATGTCACTTTAAGCTGTATAGAGGCGTCTTGAAAAATATCTTGTCAAATATTATTTACAGTCATCATGGCAAAGATAAAATAAATCAATTATTAGAAATGAGTTATTAATACTAGTATGTTTTGAAATGTGTTGAAAAAATCTTCGCTTTGTTAAACAGAAATCGGGGAAAAAAATAAACAGGGGGGGTAGATAATTCAGGGGGGTTAATAATTCTGACTTCAACTATATATATTATATTACATGTATACATATGACTGTTGCCACACAATTGTTACATAACAGGTCCCCTTTAAATTGTATGGTCAAATATGCAAATTATGCATTATTTAAATAAATATGTGCATGCATAATCATTTGCATTTGCATAAGCTAAAAAACTTAGTTGGAGAAAACGGGCATTGAAAATGTGTTGAAACCTACAGACACTCACTGATAAAGTGTGAAAAAATAAATACTGAAAGCGCTTTACAAAAATAACTTTATAAAAAAACAAAAAGCATAAAATTCTGAATATGACAGGTGTGTGTTTTTCTCTGTAGTCTTATTTTAAAATGACAAATTCCCTCTCACCCTCAAACCCTTATGATTTTTTCACAAATGAAGACACTTTGAGAAATGTTGGAAGCCGGTAGCCATTGGACTTAATGTATGATACCTCAAAGTCAAGGGTTTCATTGTGGAAAAATGCATTTACTAATAAAACGCATAATTTGAATGTCCTGAAGATTACATAATAAATGTGCTAAATAAATGCATAACATGCATACAAAATAACTACATTATTGGATTGATTTAAATAAGATGTTGCAAACTGTGCTCATTTGAATTTTAAAAGTTGCAAGAATGACATTGGCAGTCATGGGATATGAATGAAGAATTGTTCAAATAAATAATCTGCTTTGAGAATACAAACAGTGGCATAACTGTTCATCTAATTTATGTCCGTCAAAGCAAAAACTCCACTGATCATATTCAACCCTCACTAAGAGATCCAACTGTAATCGGATTCATTCGCAGCGATAAATGAAAATTATTGCATTATTTTTTTTTGTCCATATTTATGAAGTCACTATTCATTTTCAATGTGTGGCAAAAAAAGTATATAATATAACATTCTGTATTACAATTAACGCAAATGATGGCAAAATGTTGACTGTCAAAATGTCATTTAAATTCATTGTGTAATTTTAAGAATTACACAGTGCCACTAAGTAGCATCACATATATTTGCACATATTCCTGACACAGTATTTGATTGATGTTTTTGAGGTAAAATTTTTATTTTGAACAGCTCAATCAAAATAGTATCTTATAAAATTATGTAATGTAATGTAATGTAATGTGTATTTATATAGCGCATTTATTGTGTATGGCCATACATCCAAAGCGCTTCACAATCATGAGGGGGGGTCTCTCCACACCACCACCAGTGTGCGGCATCCACTTGGATGATGCGACGACTACCCACAGGACAACGGCGCCAGTGCGCTCACCACACACCAGCTATTGGTGGAGTGGAGAGACAGTGATAGAGCCAATTCGGTGGAAAGGGATGATTGGGAGGCCATGATCGTTAGGGCTACCTCAAAGTCAAGGGTTTGATTGTGGCAAAATGCATTTACTAATTAAACGCATCATTTGAATGTCCTGAAGATTACATAATAAATGTGCTAAATAAATGCATAATGTGCATACAAAATAACTGCATTATTGGATTGATTTAAATAAGATGTTGCAAACTGTGCTCATTTGAATTTTAAAAGTTGCAAGAATGACCTTGGCAGTCATGGGATATGAATGAAGAATTGTTCAAATAAATAACATGGTATTACATTAATTGTCGAAGGGGAAAGTATGCATATAAAATGAGTAGAATTAAGCAGAAAAAATACTTTCCCTTTAAACATCATTGTTTATTATGCTTCATATGCATTTACATATCTAGGCCTATATCTATAACCATCTCTCTATGCATCTATATGTATATACAGTATGAATGAAGGTGTACATGCCTGTAAAGTGCATTTTGTGTACATCATGCAGCTCTATTCGTGCACAGCGTGTTTTATACCTGATGGGGAACAGATGACATGCGCGTTTCCCTGCTCTCCGTCCATCTCCGCGCTCTCCTCCGCGTTTTGCACGGCTTGTTTGTGCTCCCCGCCGGCCTCCTCATCTTCATCAACAGGTCCAAACTCATACAGCATCTCAGGCTGAGCCGCTTCATCGTCCGAGCTCATCACCTCCGTCTTGATCTCCAGCATCTCGACGGTTCTGGATGGGTGCCCGGGAGCCTCTGACCCCTGCTGTCCGATCACCTGGTTCCCCGTCGCACCGCCCCATAAAGGCAGAGTGGAGCCTGAAGTGGCGGCGGATCGGTTACTCTGCGCCCGCTCCATGAGCTCGTAATACCGCGCGGATCGCAGGGTCTTCTGCTTGTACTCCAGCTTCAACTTTTTGATCTTCTCCCGGCACTGGTCCCCTGTCCGGTTGATGCCCTTCTGCCGCAGAGTGCTGGCGATCCTGTTGAACACATGCTGGTTTCTCAGACAGGTCACTAGCTCGGTTTGGACAGGAACGTCCGACCAGATCTGCAACAGCTCCAAGACCTCCGGCTCCGACCAGTTGCTGCCGCGTTCATACTTTTTACCGTAAACGTGAATCAGATGCATTGCAGCAGTACAAACAAAGCTACGGTGTTGTATTTATAGGATGTTCATGCATTGGTATGGCGACTGCGATTGCGTAAATAAAAGCAAATGCATTAACACGCTAAAACTCCCACTTGTGAGTTCCTGTAATCATCAATCATCTAACACGAGCACTTGTACTTTACCCGGACTGGAAGCAGATTCCTTTACTTTTTAAAGACAGTCTGGCTGTATTTCCAGCCCGTTGCTTTTGTTCTTTATTCAAACAAGTCCTGATACATCCGGGTTCACGGCACATGCGTGCTGTCCTTATTCCGGGATAAATTTGGACCGTGACAACAAAGAACGGCGCTGCGCATGCGCTGAACGTTGGGGCAAGGTTCGGGTTTGTTGCGTGTTTGCGCCATCTAGTGCTTACACTAGCGTGTTTGCGTTGCATTACATGTTTATTTTTAATTCGCTTGTTTATTTGTAAGTTAATAATAAGAGTAAAAGGGCCTGGTTAACTCCCTTCAAATACACTATTAATATTAAAATGAGGGAAATTCGTTTTAAAATACAAAAAACAATTTATCCAGTAAAATCGTCATTATCAAAGTACATTAAAAAGGAGGATATCTGTGGTTTCTGCAATGCAGATAAAGAGAGCCTTTGTCGTTTATTTTTTGAATGTAACGTTGTAAACAATTTTTGGAAGGATCTAGCCAAATATATTTTTAAAATGACAAAACTTAGTTATTATTTTACATTAAAAAATATTGGTAACACTTGTTTTCAATGGTCCATTTGAGTATCTGTTGATACTGCTCCTTCAACAGACATTTAACTGACTTTAAGACACTAAGCAACATGTCAACACCTTACAGTCTATGGTCAACACATTAAACCTAACCCCAACCTCAGTCTAACAGTCTACTTATAGTCTAATAAGGATTAATTGCAATGTAGCTTAAATTCAACAAACAGACCATCAAAATAAAGTGTGACATACTTTTTTTTATTATGAAAACAAATCCAACAAAACTCTTGAATTTATTGTTAATTGCTTTATTTTACAGGCAAAATTTGTTGAAAAGCAACAAATCTGAGATTTGTGTCAGTTATAATTTCACTTTTTTTATTCCCCTGTCAATATTTAAAAACATTGGATGTAGAAATGCTTTAAATGCTATGCTTTGTGGATTAAATTGAATTAAATTATTATTATTACCATTGTTATAATAGTTTTTATGTTTCACCTCTTATATTGTGTTGTATGTTTGTTCCTGATGGTTTATGCAATAAACAAACAAATTAAATCTTGTTTATTTGTAATAATTAAAGTGTGTTGGGATTTGTAAATGTTGCTGATCATGAGTTTTCTAAGTGGAGTCACAAGGGAGTCCATGGGGATTTTTCAATAATTAATATATTAATAAGTTTTTACAATGATCAGAAAATCACTCAATATCGAAAATGTACATTTGATTCAAATGAATTATACAATTTAACTAAAGGTGAATACATACATTTGTAAATATCACGTAAATAAATACAGGACTATAGTGAGTAGAAAAATCTAATAACAATCTATCAAGAATAAATATTTATGATAGTAACATCTAAAAAAATTTGCCCTGCATTACATAATAAATGAACATATACGTGTGTTTTTATTATTTAAGATATGTGCTTTTTTAAAAATGTATTTTATTTTCATTAGCCAAAAAGGCTAAAGTGCAATGATGCTGGTCCCAATTACCCAATGAGGGCTAAACAAGTTGGAAAGTTAAATAAAGAACTCATAGTTCATATTTGTTAGGATAAGCTTCAGTCTTAAAACAGAAAACTTTTCTTTCATTTCATTTACTTTGTTAAAGGTCACAATTGTGTAACATATTTGCTTTATTTGACTTTTATCTTATTTTGTAAAGTTGAAGTCAGATTTATTAACCCCCCTGAATTATTAGCCCCTCTGTTTATTTTTCCAATTCCTGTTTAATGGAGAGAAGACTTCTTCAACACATTTGTAAGCATAACAGTTTTAATAACTCATCTCTAATAACTGACTTATTTTATCTTTGCCATGATGACAGTAAATAATATTTGACTAGATATTTTTCAAGACACTTCTATACAGCTTAAAGCGACATTTAAAGGCTTAACTAGGTTAATTAGGTTAACTAGGCAGGACAGGGTAATTAGGCAAGTTATTGTATAACGATGGTTTGTTTTGTAGACTATCGAAAAAAAATTGCTTAAAGGGGCTTATAATTTTGACTGGTGGTTAAAAAATTAAAAACTGCTTTTATTCTAGCCGAAATAAAACAAAAATAATTTCTCCAGAGGAAAAAATATTATCAAACATACTGTGAAAATTTCCTCGCCCTATTAAACATAATTTGGAAAATATTTAAAAAAGAAGAAAAAAAATCAAAAAGGGGGGCTAATAATTCTGACTTCAACTGTATATATTAATAATTACTTATTTTCAGGTACAATGTCTGTGCATTTGTTTTTTGTAGTCTATAGTTTTCCAACAAACAAGGAAACAAAAATAAATTAGAAATAAATAATAAAAATATGGGAGCTCCAGGGACTTACAAAATCAGCCTATAGCCAGAGTAAAGCTTGGTCAGCACAGATAGAAACCTTAAGGAAAATTTTGTTTTCATTTGTGACCAGCATGCTGCTGCTTTGAGAATACAAACAGTGGCATAACTGTTCATCTAATTTATGTCCGTCAAAGCAAAAACTCCACTGATCATATTCAACCCTCACTAGGGGATCCAACTGTAATCTAATTCATACGCAGCGATAAATGAAAATTATTGCATTATTTTCTTGTCCATCTTTATGTATAGTCACCATTTATTCTCAATCTGTGGCAAAAAAAGTATATAACATTCTGTATTATATTTAACACAAATGATGGCAAAATGTTGACTGTCAAAATGTCATTTCAATTAATTTTGTAATTTAAAGAACTACACAGTGCCACTAAGTAGCATTGAATATGTTTGCACATATTCCTGGCACAATATTTGATTGAGGTTTTTGAGGTAAAATGTTTATTTTGAACAGCTCAATCAAAATAGTATCTTATAAAATTATGTACCACAGTGTAAACAGCAAGAATCAGTCCAAAGCACTTGAAAAATGTCGATAAAATATAAAAAAGCCTTTATTGACATTGCTATTCCTTAAAACTGTGCCTACATGTTTCAGCAAACAACTGCCTTCATCAGGGTAACAGTGGTCAGGTGCATCTGGAGTTTCTTATGAATGCTATGGTCTCAACATGACTCATCAATATCTAAACAATACTAAGATAATATATTGAACACAAGGTCAACTCAACAATCATCATTAAATCAGCATTGAGAGAGGGAGAAAGAAACACCTAATGGAAAAAAAAGAAAAAGAAAAAAGATGATGAGTGTTATGTAACATATTTCTCAAATAATACAACATGCTTATTACCCAAAGAACACCACATCACATTATTTAAGCTACCCCTGAGCACTTTTTGTGTGATCTTGGATTTATACTATAGTACTTTCTACAAAGATTTAGTTTTGCTCAATATTTTGAGGAACGTAAACAAAAACAACGGTCCCAACATCTTTCCTAATTTACCTTTTTAATTTCTACAGCTTTCGAGAATCCAAAAAGTGCCACATATTGATGATTAATGTTATGATAGCTCTTTTAACATGAAGTTATGAGTGAATTGCTTCTTGTTACAGTTATCAAATAGTTTGATAACAAGCAAGAAAATGTTCATGGGCCAATGACATGACCACAGTGAAATAGTCTGTAGGCCTATTGTGAGTATCAGGGGCGGACTTAACCAGTAAGCGAGGTAGGGCCACTGGAAAATAGGGGTCCCCGACCAATGCCAAGAAGCCTATTAATTATCCTAAAGCTATTTTGTATTTTTTTTTCATCAAATGTAGTACAATCTGACTATAATCATTAAGATTGTAACATTATTACTTCTTTTCTAAACTAGGGGGCCCCTTGAATAGTAGAACGTTTCTTCAGAACTGCATGCAAATATTAAAATCTAATCACATATGGACAATTAACTGTACATAGTTTTTGAGCTAGCTTTATATTGGCAAATATATTGCATTTTATTTTATAAATTAAGAAGGTTCCACTTAATATATATTTTAAACGTAGTAAATATATTTCTTTTTAAAAAAAGAAAAAAAGAATCTAGAATGAAAGCAAACATCTAGAGAAAGAGAAAGAGAGTGTTTTGAGTTTCAATGCTAGGGCCCCATACCTGGAGGGCCTCTAAATCCCCAAGTCTGCCCCTGGTGAGTATCTAACCTAGTATTCGAAGTATAAAAGTCAGTGTCTTTGAGGTTTAATTGTTGATATTTGAAATGTGGAAATGTTAATCTAAGACGCAGTCTAATATTTTTTTTATTTATTTAAACTTATTTTGTCCTTGTTTTCCAGTGATGGGTTACAGCTGGAAAGGCATCTGCTGTGTAAAACATATGCTGGATAAGTTAGAGATTCATTCCTCTGTGGCGACTCCTGATTAACAAAAGGACTAAGCCGAAAAGAAAATGAATGAATTCATTAATTTTGTCCTTGTCTCAATACGTTATACAAAAATATATATGTTATGCTGTGTGTAAGCCTTTCTTCAGAACATTTATTGACTATTAAATAACTATTAAATAACCAGATTTTTCTAACAAAAAAGCTGTATTTGTTCTTGTCATAAATCTACTCTCATTCTCATTCATTTGATGATATTATTAAAAAAATGACTGAATCCAGCAGATGGAGCCAGCGAATCGCACACCCTAAATACACACAAAGCTGACGTACTTCCTGGGAATTGTAGGCCATTTGTGATTACCAGGGATTTGTGTACGGATGTATTACGGAGCCCGTTATGTCTATACAGAACAATAAAACTGAGGAGACCGATGACAAGTGACACCACAGAGGTTTTAATTTTATAACAGTTCGATAAGAAATATACCACACAGACGGGCAGATACGAGATTTATACATAATAAAAAATAAAGGACTACAGGAAGACGCGCGCGCTGTTGAAAGTTTCATCGATCTGCGCGCGCTCGCCGAGAGATGCTGAGTTGAGTTCGCGGGGTCTCGCGGAAGGGCGCGAATCCTCCGTAACGGTTTCTCGGTGGATGTACTTTTTATTTTGTGTCGTGAGCGGAGTTCAGTCCGGTGCTGTTGTCTGAAATGTGAGCCCGTTACCGGATTCCGAGGCTGTGCAAAGCGCAATGACAGCTCTAGGAGGGGTCAGCGGTCCCATTTCTGAGGTAAATGACAGTTCGTTTGTTTGTTTGTCGTTGTTCTGTGTAAACTGAGGTGAAGTTCAAGGTAAGAAAGTTTATATTAGCTAAATATATGTGTGGTCATCTTTTAAATTTTAACACAAATTAACGAAAGCAATTTTATACAATTTACTCAATTTTGGACAGTTTTGTGTAAGATATTATTGTGTTTGCCAGTTTATAAACAAAGTGACTGTCGAGTTTAGTTTTTTTATGCCGACATTTTGTTTATTTTGTTTTTAGCAATGATGTATGTGTTGTTTTGTAATATCGAAAAGCTAAATAGGACATTTATTTCAGAAATAGAAATTATTTAATCATGTGCACCTTTAAAATATATTAACAAATATGTTTTTATTCATTTAACGTTAACGTTAAGTATCGTTAACACACGAAAGGTGATATTTGACAAAAGGACAGATTTCACTTTCAATGAACCTACAACTAAAATGAACGGTAATGAGGCTGTCTTTCTCCTTTTGTCTTAAACGACAAACATCACGCACAATATTTTCAGTATTTATATTTTTTCTAAACTGACTCCACATCATCTGAAGGCTTTATTATCGTATTGCGCGCCTAGTGTTTCCAGCATAATATATTTATTTCAGTTGTTCGCTGTGATTTACGGTGCACGTGAGCACCTCTACCCCGTCAACCAGATGAAAATTGATAGTGTTGAGTGCAATAAATGTATTCACAGCAAGAATAAAGACACCATTATGATATTCTTTGTCTCTTAGTACTGTAGATCAGATGATGGTTATTATTATCAACCAATATTTTTATGCATAACAAAAAGTATCCTTTGACCTTTGTCTTGAAAGGTTAATATTGATGGCAGGTTTGATTATGAAACCTGGATATGTTCTCTGAACAGGCAGAGTGGTCATTTAATGTTGCCTTCCTGATGAGAGAGAGAGAGAGAGAGGGAGGAAAAAAGGTAGAGCTTAACAGTGTATATGTGCGTGCACTGTCTGTCCCTGTCTAATGAGTGACTAAGCACTTCAGTTCCTGCCCCTACCAAGCCATCATGGATCATTAAAGCTTTAGTAGTTGTAGTTGTGTTTGATGAGCAGTTATTAAGGCATAGTAATTACTGTTCTTTCTTCCCCAGAGAGCACGCTATAAAAATTTGGCCCTCCTATCCAGCATACAGTAGCATCGCCCAGGATATCGCCTCTTGCGAGCATGCAATCTGTTAGATCCTCGGAGACAGCAAGATAATCTTACTTTACATTTGATTCGGGCCCTAACGAGTGCTCGAGTCATTAAATATGAAAAATAAGTCATTTGAAGTGTTGAATGAAGATTGATGACCCGACCTCTAAAAAGATCCAGAAGTTCTGTGTGACTGACTTCACAGTAATTTGAATGTCAGTCTGGATTCTGTTCCTGAAACATCAGGGATTTGTGATTTACTGGAAATGCACTCTGTAATTTTCGGTTCTAGGAATGCTGTTGATAACCAATTATTTTGATTGTTTCTGGTCAATGTTGCGGTTGCAACACAATTACCCGAATTCCCTCTGGCCTGGTTCCACATTCTGCTTGTAAGCAGACGACCACTTAGTTACGAAACGAAAAGCAACACAAAGTCCTTATCAGACCTAATGAAGACGAAAAGGCCATATACCTACTGCATCTAAATTCAGTACTCACTTCACCTATATAATGCTTAATCCTGTTCAATAATTTACCTACAAATCCATTCCACAACCTAAATAAGCTGAAAAAAATTGATGTAGCGACAACTGCATTTATAAATGTTTTAGTGTACAAAACCAAACTTGTTAATTACATATTTAAACATGCATCTCTTGCAAGGAAGCAAGCTTCATTTTGACTGATTAGCATTGCCAGAACTATCTAAGAAACCATAAATAAAAACAAGCTCATTATTAATAAAATCTCAAATGCTTCATCCTATGAATGATTGGTTCATATTCAAAACACAGCCATGAAAATCATAGGAATAAAACAATACGAACCCATACAGACTCTATATGAACAGGCGGTCATGAGAAGAGCAATAAATATTAGTGCTGATTCCAAACATCCTCATTTTCAGTGAATATCAGTTGTTACCATCAGGAAAAAGACGGTCAATGTGTAAAAGCAATAGATTGAAGCTTTCATTTGTTCCTACCTCGATAAAACAGTTGAACTCTACCAAGAACAATGCACCTGTATAGCACCTGACTGTGTTCTGTGCTTTATATATTTCATATTTATATATTAATAATGATCTTATTCTGTAAACAATGTATGTTCTTAATTGTTTGTTCTTAATTGTTTTATTTATTTTATTGTCTGCTTAGAGCAACGTTGTATCACCTTTTTGCCAAAATGTCCCCTCGAGGACAAATAAAGTTTATCTTAAGTCCTATCCTAATTAAGCCACCAAAATATAACAACCCACACCTGCCTATAATATTAACTCAGGGTATCTGCGGGGTCTTAAAAAGTCTTAAAATGTCTTAAATCTCAAATGCTAAATTTTAGGCCTTAAAAAGTCTTAAATCTACTGAAATATTGTGTTGTAGGTAAATCTTCAATTGAGCTATTTCAAATATGTCACTTCCATAATGGAGAGATATCACGTCCATAACAAAGCTTTTCCCTCAAAAATGCAAAAATGTCAAATGAAATAGTTAATGATTTTTGTTTTACAGTGAGCTAACTCTTCCTTTTGGATAGCATTGTTGGAATTGCTCTTAAATGAATCGTGTTTTTGACTCTCAAATTGCTGTTGACTTGGATTCATGAAACATTATAAATCTTTGAAGGTCTTCTGGCTAAGAAAATGTCACCTAAATTTGGGATGACTTCAGGGTTTGTATTAGATTGGTAATTTATTTTAATTTAATAGTTGATTAATTTTGGGTGAATTGTATCTTTAAAGGATTAGCTCACCCCAAAGTGAAAAAGCTGTCTGTAATTACTTTACTCTCATGTCATTTCAATCCATTGTAGGCATGGGGCGGTGTAAGATTCTGACAGTATGATAACCTTGGATAAAAATATCACGGGTTCACGGAATTGTGATTACTGCTCTAAAATATGTTCTTTTAAAATTGGATAATTTGGATTAAAAATAGCAATTTTTTCCCAATACAACACAATATATTTTATTTTAAGAAACATTTAAAATATTTGGAACAGTAAAAATGTCACGCTAAATAATGAAAATGAATGATTTACTTCTGTCTTCATTAGTTTAAAAAACACAGATTTTTTTTTTTTTTTTTTTTTTTTTTTACTAGTTGAAAAGTTATCTTTGCATATCTTTTATTTCTTTGGATATAAATTAAGCCTCTGCACTGTTCAGCTCTATAGCACGCTTGGATGTTGATTTATAAGCAATTTGTTTTTCGGATGATTGCTGGCCAGCAAAGACTGACCAGTAGCTTTAGATGTGGACATACTGTTGTTTGCCCTAAAACAACGGTTGTAACAAAACATTAAGAGATTAAACTTATATATAAGCTAACAGTAAAACAGAAAACATTAGCGGTTTTAATACCTTGACTTTTCCAAACCGAGGTAAACATTGAAATCGGTTATCGTCCCATGCCTAATCCACTGAGACATTTATTAATCTTTGTAACATAAATTAAGATATTTTGGATGAAAAGCGAGAGCTCCCTCAACCTCAATAGAGAGCAATGCTCACAAAACAGTCAGAAAAGGAACCAAAGACATTGTCAAAACATTCATTGTGACTTCCGTGGTTCAACTGTAATACAAAGTTCCTTTTCTGGACTTCAAACATCTTGCGACCATTGCTTAAGTGTGATGTCACGCAAAGTGGCTTTCGGGTCCAATCTCTGTATCAAACTGTATGGTCGAGACTCAACAAATGGTTATATTAAATGTTTACAAAGCCATGTCATACTTTCGAAAATCATGATCGCAATAAATATATCCATGCCTAATATCCAATGGCCAGAAATTGATTCATGTTTTTAGAAATTGTTAAAATACTGTCGTGTGCACCATGATTTTATATAACATCTACTTTAATGTATGATATGGCTATTTTCTCAATTCAGATGAGTAGGGCCTTGGACCTGGAAACAGTATTCTTTACATCACGAGTCACGACTTAACAAGCGGATATAGGATGTGGGAGCTCTCAGATTTCATCTAAAATATGTTCATTCATTTTCTCATGTTTTCAGGGAATTAGAATGACAAAAGTGTGAGGATTAATTACTAATTTAAGTTTCACTTTTGGGTGAACTTATCCTTTAAGCTAAGAAAAGTGCTTAATAAGCACCACTTATAATAAGTGGACATGGCAACATTTCAAAAGTACATTTAGAAATAACATTTTGGTCAACAATAGGGGATACCCACAGTATGTCAGGACATCGCAATGGTTTTTACAGTGTCAGTTATTACAAAGTCATGTTGTTTACACTGAATTAGGACTGCTCAACATACTGTATCATTTTAGCATCAATATCACAATGTGCTTATCCCCAATGTCGAATAAGGATTATGGTTGACCATAAACAACAGTTCTGAACACGTGTCATTTGTGGATTAAATTAAAGGTTTAACCATAATTGAGAGAAAGTTTATCATCACACCTGTGACTGCGGAATCATTTCAAGCAAGATTGTCGCTTTAACAAAGATTATTTAATTGTAATTATTTTTTTATACTTTGATTTCTAGACCACAATGTGATTTTATATTGAATTATTGAATATTTTTACCTGAAAAATATTAGACTCCGCTAAAATCCACAAAGCACTGTTTTAACTTTGTTTTATTGGATTCATCTGGGCTTGTTATTTGTGTATTTTATTTTACGCAGATGCACTCTCCTACAAAATAATTTCATTCAATCTAAAATTATAAACAATTTCCAAATATCTGTTTAAATTGTATTCATATATATCGGAGAAAGAAAAACATACTGCAATGTCAATTTTATCCAATATTGTGCAGCACTACACTGAATAATAATTTAATTTAGAGAAATCACTCTTGTATTAAAATGCAATTGTTACACCTGAAACCTTACAAAGGTGAGCCCCGTTTGTATGTCAGAACAGCAACTGACTTGGAATCAACAGCCTTTCTGTCACATCACATCTAACATGTGTTGCGCTCTAAAGGTGAGCCCTTCATTACCTCCAACGTTTATCTATTAGAAGAAGCTTTCACAAGTGGCTGCCTTATTAAATTAGTCTTGTCGAGACAGGCGAAGATTGAAAATAGGGGACGGTTAACCTGAATGGCAGCTATTTGACAATGCTGAAAATGGCTTACGCTTAAGAGTGCTAAAGGCGGCAAATCATTTTCCAAGAACTGACCTCTTTTCTATTGCCTGCCTTGTATCTGTCTTAGCTGCTAATAGGCTGACTCCTCTTAAATGAACTTAATTAAATCTATTAACTGGTTAAAACAATTGATTGGGTTTAGAAATTACGGCCATTGCTTTTGCAAATACTGTAAAACGTGCAGGCTACAGTATCTCTCACTCTCTCTAACTCGCTTCCTTTCTTTCTTTCTCTCATTTTCTGTGCTTGCGGAGGTGTGACATTCACAGGTTCCATCAGTAAGACACACATGGTTTTCTCCTCTTTCCTCTCCAGCTCACTGCACTGTGCCAGGCCTTAATGAGCTCTGTAATGCAGATTTTAGACGTGACGATTTGTTTGTTTTTTCAGTAGGCCTTTTACCAAGATCCCCTCTTCTTCCTATCAGGAGCCGCTATTTAAATGCTAAACTCAGCATTGTAGCCGTCATACTCCGAGG
>NC_141045.1:9732500-9740000 GCF_052040795.2 Danio rerio | reverse complement strand
TATTGTGTCATCTAAAAACGAATATTAGCATGTCATAATACATGGTCTATTTGGAACAAGTTTCATTTAATATTTTTTACATTTTATTTAATATACAGCAGAAATGGGCACACGTTTTACTCAAACATATATCGATAACTTGCAAACCCAGAGAAACTGAGAACTTCCAAATGCTTTTAATATTTTACATGTATATAAATCCTGGGTTCCACAAAATGGGGTTTATGCATGATCTGATTTCTTTAAAAAAAATAATTAAATAACAGCGATCATCACTGCCAAGCTGAGATACAATATAAAGTGGGTATCAGACCAAACAAGAATCACTGCATTTAATTATTTTTTTCCATGCAAAGTCTTTAAAATATGTCAATTATTTTTACCCCAGTATATTTAATGTAATTTCTGCGCTAGCCTACTGCTGACGGCGCCTGCGTTTAAACGGTTTTTCGTCTCTTTTAACACTTCAACAACCAAATGAATGCTTGAGTTTATTTAACTGATTGTATTTTAATTACATTACAACATTGATGCTGTAAAAGGAAGCGTATGAAATTGAAAATAGTCACAAAGCCTTCACCGGAAGTTCACCACTGGCTGAAAAACACTAGCTATGTGCATATAATCCATTCCTGTTGTCCCAACACAAATAAATTAAGTAAACTTAATCATGTTTACAAATTAAAATGGACTGAACATAAAACAATTAAGTTGTCCCCCCCAAAACACTTACGAATTGTGTTGTTTCAACTAATTTTCAATAATTTGCGTGAACATGCAGCAAACGTCATAATTTGAGTGTATGTTTAATTACTTTTTATGTAATTTAATCATTCTTAAGGAGAGATTTCCCTCAGTTGAACATGTAAAGTCATTATAATGCTAAATAAACATGCATCAAATAGAAATAACTAAAAAAGTAGCCTCAGAAATATGAAAAGGATCATCAGCTTGATCATCTTGCCCTGAAAGTCAACCTGTCCTGCACGACAAATCTCTGTTAGCTTCTAAGACACCTGACTGAAATAATGGCCTTGTGTTATGCTGGAAGGTTATTAGCACTAATAACAAACCATTAAAGCACACAGTGCATGATTAAACCAGCTTGTTGCCATTAATACAGATCTACTGATACCCACTGCCAGCTTAGCCTATGGAGGCAAGTTACCAGTTAACCTCGTTAAATCCACCTCTATATGATATTTGCACTCCATATCAGACATATGCAAGAGTTTATCGGGCAGATCCGCAGGTCAAATCGCGTACAATGCGCGTGCAGCATGTAAATACATCGGCTTTGCTCTATTCTTCAATACAAGCGCGCGATCAAGCTACACAAACACACATTCCTGGCGTTTACAATCACTATCCTGCACTTCCAGCGTTTTCGACGAGGCTGACCTGTTGGTGGCACGGATTTTAAGCGAGAAAGCGGTCACGGGACATCAAATATTTACCCGTTATTTCCTCCTGAAAGACGTCTGTGATCCTGTTCGAGAGCTTGAGAATGGAGCAGAGCATTGTGGGAGGTGGAGTTTTCTGAGGGCTGAGACGCACTGGATTCTGATTGGTTCGATTATTGTGGGGGATTAAGCGGATCTCCATATTATATTATATTATATTATATTATATTATATTATATTATATTATATTATATTATATTATATTATATTATATTATATTATATTATATTATATTATATTATATTATGTTATATTATATTATATTATATTATATTATATTATATTATACACACACACAAACACACATAGATACAATATAATATATAAAATATAATACAATAAGTATTATTTTATATATGTATTTATTTATGTAGAGGAAACAGACTGGATGTCATACTTTGAGTTCATATTTGAACATTTGTATTTTATGGATATGGATATTTGATCAAAATATAGATGGATGGATAGATGGATGGATGGATGGATGGATTAAAAATAATGGCCAGGTGGATGGATTGATAAATGTATTTTTAAGAAATAAATATGATGGATGGATTAATTGATGGATGGATGAATGATAAGTGATTAATGAATGTGTGGATGGATAGATGATGATAGATGATTGAAAAATAAATGAATGGAAGGATAGATAATGGACAGGTGGATGGATGGATGGATGGATGGATGGATGGATGGATGGATGGATGGATGGATGGATGGATGGATTGATTGATGAACTGATGGATGGATTGATGAATGTATGGTTGGATAGATGATGATAGGTGGTTAAGAAATAAATGCATGAATGGAATGATAGATAATGGACAGGTGGATGGATTGATGAATGTGTTTATGGATGAGAAATAAATATGATGGATGTATTGATGGATGGATGAATGGATAGATAGTTGATTGCTTAATAGATAGATTAGGATAAATGGACTGATGATGAATCAGATAAATAGATAGATAGATAGATAGATAGATAGATAGATAGATAGATAGATAGATAGATAGATAGATAGATAGATAGATAGATAGATAGATAGATAGATAGATAGATAGATAGATAGATAGATAGATGGATGGATGGATGGATGGATGGATGGATGGATGGATGGATGGATGGATGGATGGATGGATGGATGGATGGATGAGAAATAAATATGATGGATGATAGATAGGTGATTGCTTAATGGATGGATTGATTATAGATTGGTTGTATGAATGGATGGATAATGTGTAGGTGGATTAGGATAGATAGACTGAAGATGAATCAGGCATGTGGGTGAGTGGGTGGGTGGATATATGGACAGAGTAAATGAACTTACCTCCTAGTAAGTATGAATAATTTTTAGAATATAGTATTTTACAATAATTTTTTAGAAATTTACAAATTAAAATAAGCAATGAAAATATCGGAGGGTAAAACATTTTAGTTTGCTGTCATCTATCAGTACAGATGGAATTCTGACAGATTTCCTCACTGCTGGACTTATATGGTCAAGACATTCAATTGAGGCGGAGCTTTGAGTCCCACAGCGTTCAAGGGGTTTGGCTGGTGAATATTAATGACGGTACCCGATGTTCGACCAATAGGATTCGGGAGCGTCATCATCGCGCACCAAAACCAGGAAGCGTACTGGCAGAACAGTCGAGAACAGAACTACTGTACATTTTAATAACAACAGCAACATTTTAAAGCGTTATATAACACGAATCAAATCATTTAGGCTATATTATAAACTCTGAATCTTCTTTTTATCTAAACAGCGAAAACAACGCTACAGAGAAAGGTGAGTTGTATGTATGGTGGTCACCCTGCAACTTCACCATAGCTACTGTTGCAGCTCTGAACACAGATGTTATGATGCCTGTACGTTATTTGATAATGCTAGTAATGCAATAGGCTGTGTTTTGTTTACAAATATGACTTACATAGTTCAGTGTTAACACTTACTGCCTTTTCTTGTCTTTTTATATTTAAATGCATTTTAATTCCACAGCTGTAATTACATTAATCAGTTATACAGTAACAATGTATATTCTCTTTAAGGTAAAGTTGGATTTATACTCGCACATTCGGTCTGTGTCTTCAATATAATTTGTAAAAAGTATTCTAAAATTCTAAATAGATGGCTCAGTGGTTAGCACTGTCGCCTCACAGCAAGAAGGTTGCTGGTTTGAGTCCTGGCTGGGTCAGTTGGCATTTCTGTGTGGAGTTTGCATGTTGTGTTCTCCCTGCATTGGTGTGGATTTTCTCCGGGTGCTCCGGTTTCCCTCACAGTCCAAAGAAAAGCAGTATAGGTGAATTGAATGAACTAAATTGGCCGTAGAGTGTAAATATGTGTGTATGGATGTTTCCCAGTACTGGGTTGCAGCTGCATGTAAAACATATGCTGGATAAGTTGGTGGTTCATTCCGCTGTCACAACTTTTGATGAATAAAGGGACTAAGTCGAAGTAAAATGAATGAATGAGCCAATGAATATCAATGTACAACACACTTCACAGGCAATTAAATAGTGCTAATGCTGTTTTGAAGTCATATTTCCATGTGATTTCAGACCAAATATTCGAAAGTATTATGGTACACATTACACAATATAGAGAGCATGTCAAAATTTGTCACTCAGCAAATGTGCGAACATTAAAATAACTTTACCTCAATATTTTATATATTTTACCTCAATTATATAAATATTACACCTATAAATATATATATAAATATTAAACCAACTTTACCTCAATGGATAACAATATAAGAACAATAAAATTAGGCTGCATGATAATTAAAAAAATAATTTAATATTGCTGCGATATCCATTGCGATATGAATATCAAATAGCTCAATTTAGAAAGAATTCATTAATTTATTTCAACTGGAAAGATCAAATTTTTTGTATGTTGAGCATCTGCATAAAATATAATAAATTACAAACATATACAAATATGACAGAGCAAAAACAAAAGGTAAATAAAGAGTACGTTATGGTTTTCTCAATAGGATTCAGGTCAGGTGATTGACTTGGCCATTGCATAACATTCCACTTCTTTCTCTTCAAAAACCCTTTAGTTGCTTTTGCAGTATGCTTTGGTTTATTTTCCATCTAAAACATGAAGCGCCGTCTAATGAGTTCTGAAGCATTTGACTTAATATGAACAGAAAATATTGCCCGAAACACTTCAGAATTTATCTTGCTGCTTTTGTCATCAGTCACATCATCAATAAATACAAGAGAACCAGTTTCATTGGCAGCCATACGTGCCCAAACCATGTCACTACTACTAACATGCTTCACTGCTTAGGATCATGAGCAGTTCCTTTCCTTCTTTATACTTTCCTCTTCCCATCACTCTGGTACAAGTTGATCTTGATCTCATCTGACCTATTATACTCATATAATCATATACAAACATATACATACGACAGAGCAAAAACAAAAGTTAAATAAAGAGCGCTTTGTGGTTTTCTCAATCGGATTCAGGTCAGGTGATTGACTTGGCCATTGCATAGCATTCCACTTCTTTCTCTTCAAAAACTCTTTGGTTGCTTTTGTATGCTTTGGGTCATTCTCCATCTGCGATATGAAGCACCGTCCAATGAGTTCTGAAGCATTTGGATTAACATGAGCAGAAAATATTACCTGAAACACTTCAGAATTCATCCTGCTGCTTTTGTCAGCAGTCACATCATCAATAAATACAAGAGAACCAGTTCCATTGGCAGCCATACATGCTCAAGCCATCTCACTACTTACCACCATGCTTCACTGCTTAGGATCATGAGCAGTTCCTTTCCTTCTCCATACTCTTCTCTTCACATCCTCAAGTTGATCTAGTCTCATCTGTCCAATTATACACATATAATCATATACAAACATATATACATACAAAAAAGCAAAAACAAAAGTTGAATAAAGAGCGCTTTATGGTTTTCTTGGGAGCCAAATAGTATTCAAGTCCAAAAATCGAATTATTAAATAACCAAATGTACAATAACATGGTCATTACTGTATAAATATAACAATATATAATTTAATCTTCAAAAAATGATCAAATTCTGCGATGTCGATGCTCAATCGATATATCGTTCAGTCCTAATTAAAATGAACGAATGTGCGAATATTACTTTACCTCAGTTTCTCTTTAGACTATTTCCACGTATATTTTTTCTGACTATGTAGATGTCCCAGGACTCCTCTGCACTGAGGGAGGAAGGAAACAACCATTTTAAAGCCGGCGATGTCCAACAAGCTCTGACCTGCTACACAAAAGCCCTGAAGATCAGCGACTGTCCATCCGAGAGTGCAGTCCTGTACCGCAACCGCTCAGCATGTTATCTAAAACTCGAGGACTACACCAAAGCAGAAGAAGATGCCACAAAATGTAAAAAAGAAGAACACATAAGTATGTGGATTTTCATCACAAACACATCTCCTAACTAAATCATGTGTTTGTTTTTTTTTGCTCTCAAGCTTTGGATGTTGATCCAGGTGACATCAAGGCCCGGTTTCGTCGAGCGCAGGCTCTGCAGAAGCTCGGGCGGCTGGATCAGGCGTTCATGGACGTTCAGAAATGTGCACAGCTCGAACCCAAGAATAAAGCTTTCCAGGATCTGCTTAGACAGCTCGGAGCTCAGATCCAGCAGAAGGTGTGGGTTATGAGTGATGCTCGCACTGTTAATATTAATGATCTGAAAATAACCCCATATTTGTGTTTATATATGTGTATAGGCAACACAGCTCTCCTCTACAGACTCACGGGTTCAACAGATGTTCAAACTCCTCCTGGATAGTTCAGCACCAATTGCAGACAGACAGAAGGTGGGTAAGACTTAAACGGATAGTTCACCCAAAAATGAAATCTGCTTACTATTGACTCACACGCAGGAATTTCTTTCTTCTGTTGAACACAAAACAAGATATCCTGAATAATGTTGGGGGAAAATACAGTCATTGGCGTCCATTGTATGAACACAAAATACTATAGAAGTCAATAGCTGTTTTTTCTAATAGTGTATCCTCCTTTATGTTTAGCAGAAGAAAGCAACTCAGACAGATTTAGAGCAAGTGGAGGATGAGTGAATGATGGCTGAATTTTACGCTGGGGTGATAGTATCTCTTTAATATCATTTCCGAAGTCTGATTTCTTTTGGAAGTCTTCATCCAAGCTCAAGAAAACACATATTATGTTGATTTACATTTTGGCATCATCTCTTTCCTCACAGTAGCTGGATTTCCATTACTCTTCAGATTACAGCAACTGAAATGATGCCTAATGGTGTGGGAATATACATTTTTATAATATATATATATACAGTTGAAGTCAGAATTATTAGCCCCCTCCAAATTTTTTTCTTCTTTTTAAAATATTTGCCAAATGATGATTAACAGAGCAAGGACATTTTTATAGTATGTCTGATAATATTTTTTCTTCAGGAGAAAGTCTTATTTGTTTTATTTCGGCTAGAATAAAAGCAGTTTTAAATTTTTTAAACACAATTTTAGGTACAAAATTATTAGCCCCCTAAAACTATATTTTTTGTCGATAATCTACAGAACAAACTACTTTTATACAATAACTTGCCTAATTACCCTTACCTGCCTAAGTAACGTAATTAACCCAGTTAAGCCTTTGAATGTAATTTTAAGCTGTATAGAAGTGTCTTGAAAAATATCTAGTCAAATATTATTTACAGTCATCATAACAAAGATAAAATAAATCAGTTATTAGAGATGAGTTAATAAAACTATTATGTTTAGAAATGTGGTGAAAAAAAATTACTCTCCGTTAAAAAAGAAATTGGGGAAAAAATAAACAAGCGGTCTAAAAATTCAGGGGGGCTAATAATTCTGACTTCAACTATATATATACAGAAAAGTTCAATTCTTTGGTTTTTAGGGTGTGACAGACCTAAAAATGTCTTGGTTTCCTGAGCCCTGACTGTCTCCAAAGTAATGCAAATTGTCAGTTTCACAGCACAGCTGTGTCTATTGTCTAACAAAAAGTCAACAAATGGTCAAGCAGGTCAACTG
>NC_141045.1:9387500-9392500 GCF_052040795.2 Danio rerio | reverse complement strand
AATTTGGCCAGGACATGGAATTTTTAATTACCACAGAGAGTACCTTGGTTTCACATCTCATCCGAAAGATGGTGCTCATTGAGCAGTATAGTGTCCCCTTCACTTTGCTGGGCATTAGGACTCACACAGACCACAGCTTGATCACCTCCTGCTGGCCATATTAACACCACTTCAATAATAATAATAATAATAATAATATCGCTTATTGCAAAAATCTCTGTGACAGTATCGCACAACAAACAATTCCTCATCGTGACAGGCCTATCAGTGCTCATCTTTACAATCATCTATTTTAAAAAATATATATTTTTCCTTTGCAGCTTGAACTAAGATGTTTAGGCAAAAATCTGAAGTGAATTGCAAAATGTGGTATTTATTTACTATTATTAAAATAATTACTATTATTTTCTATTTGTGCTTTACATTTTACTGGTTTATATGCATTGTTTTATTTGTTGAGGAATCTCATTGCAAATTTTGAATTTAAAATATGTTCTATTTTTTTTTTTTTGCTTCAGATTCTAAGAGGCAAATAATAGGCAAATCATACTTTGGGCTTTATAAATAAATCATAAAGGTGAAAGAATTAGGTTTTTAGCTTCTTTTATTGCTGAATGCAATTTTTTGTTGGATGGACAAACATTTTGATGAACATTTTCTAAAATATTAACCGTTACTGATAGCCTTTTAGTTTCAGTCTGTACACACTTTTCTATTGGTGCACAAATAATTGGTCACTTTAACAGGATTAAATCCATAAATTTACAGTATGCTTTCTGGGCTCGCATACAACCAAAAGTCAGTGTTCAAACGTTGTGATAAGGCAAGAAGACTGGATCAACCAGTTGGTCCACTTATGCATTGCTTTTCGATATAATTGTAAAACCCATATCCTGTTTCTTGTTTATTTTGCAAATAAACAGTACTTAGATGTCTGGTATTAGCAAAAAAAGTACTGTAAATATGCAACATGTCCATTACAATTGTTATTATATTGTTTATTTGTTATTAAACCAATACATGTGTTTTTTTATGCATGTTTGTTTGTTTTTGATTGATTTTTTTCTTGATGAAATATGCTTGATTGTAATTCTTATTCATGTCAGATGCAAAAATCTTTTCTCTAATGAATAATCAATGTAATCTTGCGCTATTAAATTAGCTCTTTTATATTTAAAAGCAGATTAACATTTTTTTTATTAATTCTAATATTCTTTTTTGCTCTATTGTTAAAGGTTAAGCATAAACATAACTAATTGGTGTGCAATAATAAGTTTGACATGTTTTGATGATCTTAATACTTAAATGCAACTTGCAGGCTCAGAAATACTGTAAATAGGGTCTTGTTTGGAAAAATCCCCCTAAAATGACCAAACAAAATCTCACAAGTTTAAGAGACTGGGCAAAAAATGTATAAATTACTAAACTATTATGCTTGTTATGTGTATATTTGAAAATATATTAGACTTAGACTCAGCTTTATTATCCCGTTAGGGAAACTAAAATTGCAACAAGGTACCATAACACAGGCGAAGTTCCATGTACACATTAAAAATTTTTTTACCACACAACATATCAGTAATACCTTGTCGTAAGTTCTTTTAAAAGCATAATTTACAAAGTTTGTTGCAATTGTTTAAATGGGACTGGTGCCTTCACACTTAAGTTCCCTTCTTCATAAGTCAAAAAGCCAGTATGCCCTACATTCAAGTGAATCTTATCACTTGACTGTTCCCTGGGTTTGAACTGAAATAGGGAAGCGATCTTTTAGTCATGCCGCTCCTCATCCTGGAATACTCTTCAGTCTGAACTAAATATGTCTGAGCTCATCCAAATCAAATCTTTTTGCTCTGTCTTTTTTAATAAACAACAACAGTTCATTTCTCAATGTATGTGTTTTTAACATATTGTAATGTAGTATAGCTGAACAACTAAACTATATTTTTAAATTATCTGAATTTTTTTATTTATTATTAATATTATTATTATCTTTTCATAAATCGTTTGTTGCGGACCTCTTGGCCAGGTCACCCTTGTATGAGATCCTGATCGCAATGTTTTTTTATCTGGTTAAATAAAGAAATAGGGGGGCTAATATTTCTCACTTCCGCTTTTTATTTTTCGAGACACTTCTATACAGCTTAAAGTGACATCTAAAGGCTTAACTGGGTTAGTTAAGTGAACTAGGCAGGTTAGGGTAATTAGGCAAGTTATTGTATAATGATGGTTTGTTTTGTCGACTATCGGAAAAAAAATTATCTTAAAGGGGCTAATAATTTTGTCCCAAAAATTATTTTTAAAAAATTAATAACTGTTTTAGTTCTAGCCGAAGTAAAACAAATAAGACTTTTTTTCAGAAGAAAAAATATTATCAGACATACAGTGAAAATTTCCTTGCTCTGTTTAACATAATTTGGGAAAAACTTAAAAAAGAAGAAAAAAATCAAAAGGGGGCTAATAATTCTGACTTTAACTGTACATATATATATATATATATATATATATATATATATATATATATATATATATATATATATATATATATATATAATACAAAAAACAAAAAAAATTCACAGGGCTGGCGCTGAGAAGAAGAAAAATCGGAGGACAGTATCTGATGCTCTTTATTATGCTTTATTGGGATTTTAATTCATTTCATTGGAAGGAAAGAGGAAATACAGTATTATATCATGCATTAAAAAGAATGCCCCAGATTAAATCACAAGGAACAAAAATAATGGTGCAATATTTGGCAAAGTAGCCATTACTGCATGTTAATTCAGCAATCATTGACATTTTCAGGTGTATATTTTAAAACCTGTGCTTATTTGTTGCATCAGATTGCGTAATGCTCAGATCAGGACCGTTTCAATCCTAATCTTCTGGTCTTACGTTTTTATAGTCTTCACACATGACAGGAGTGCATGTGCACGTCTCTATGTACGTGTAGATCTGAGAGATCTGCAGGTCACCTTCACACACCAGTGTCACCTCTCGAGGGCTGGTGTTTTCCGCTTGGCAGCAGGAACAGCTGTTCGTCGTGTTTCTATTGGTCCACATGGAATACCTGTGCAGGTTTTTAATAAGACACAAGTCAGATAAAGGTAAAATAAAAAAAACAAAGTGCTAATGCCATATAATCAAGATTTGTTTATTAATAATCTTTTACCAACTGTTGTCAAATATTTAGAAAATATATTACTGTAAATAATCAATTATCTAACTTGTGATTAACCTACAGTAGCATGAAAGCAGCTAGTTTAATTGATCAGAATTCTTTAGGGCGCATTCACACTATGGGATTTTGGGGTTTGGAAAAGCCAAAGTATTAAAACCACAAACAAATTATGATATACCATTCCTAAGGTATATGTAAAGGTTTTTTTTTAAGTTTTTTTTTTTTCATGTATTGTAAATAGATATGTGTTTTTGAAACTAATAAAGATAGCAGAAGTCAATAATTAATTCAAACTATGTAGCCTGACATGTTGACTGTTCCAAAATACTATAAATGTTTCGTAAAATAAACTATATTGTGTTCAATGGAGAAAAAATGTGTAATATTTTAATGAGACATAAAAAATTACTTATTTTAGAGCAGTAATCACAATACCGTGATACTGTGAAGCCATAATGTTTTTATCTAAGGTTATCATACTGTCAGAAACATTTCACACATGGCATCCAAAACATGAATGCCTTGCTGTTGCAGTTACTAAGACTTTATAGTTCTGCTGATTCAAACTAAAAAGCAGAGTATGTTTGTGATCTACATGTGTGCAGTGCTCTCACATTGATTTGGAGTCGCAGTGACCAGCGCAGGATGTAATTTCAACATCTTCAGTGGAAGTGCAATTATTGACTTCTAGACGAGTGACGTTCTTCACAGGAGCACAGTTACGAGTTTCACCTGAGAGAAAACAGAAACAGGTAAGACTGTGACTCTAATGATGATTTCATAGTAAAGTTCTTATTCTTAGTCTGTCTACTTTTATTATACAGGGGAAAATATCTTACATATTGGGCAACATCCATCCTCATCAAACTGCTTTGTTCCCTGCAAAAACACAATTTAAGTATTGTCAATGAGCCAAATCTCTAAATTGATACAGAAACAGAAATAGTTTTGCTAAACTTTTCTCAATTGTCCACTACACGGAATTGTGTAACCGAATGCTCAAACAGAATTAAAACTTCACCCGTAAAGAACTTTAACAAAAGGACAGCAGCTACTGCATTGATCAACCACTGCAGTATTTATTCATTTAAATTAGCTTGAATACATTTTTTCTATTTTAATTTGTTAACATTTTATAAAATAAGTTTCAAGAGGAGTAAATGCTGGTAAAGGTGAGTCAAATATGTTTTATGTATGTCTCTGGCTGATTAACATTGACTGTAGTGTGGAGCCTACTAATAGGTAAGAAAAACGTAATTGACTATGAAAGTTTGTCCTTACTGACTGTAAAACCCAAAGTATGCTAGATTGTTTCATGCATACATTACTCTACGCACAGTTTAATACACAACATTTTAAAGTAGTCTTGTCACAATAATGGAATTTCCAACTTCAATACAATACATCTAAAATTATTGATGTTCAATACCATTTCCGATATCGGGGGAACAAATGCAGCAACATTAAAAGTATCCAAATGCAAAGTAAAAGTAAATCCCTCACTAAACCATATAGTGCTTATATCACGTACATCAGCAGTCGTTAAGCCCAAAAGGCAATAAATTACAAAAACAAAACAAGTTAGTGCAGTCTCATATTATTTTCTGATTAAAACAAAAGTGTTCAATCTATTATTCATTCATTTTCCTTCAGCTTAGTTCCTTTATAAATCTGGAGTCACCACAACGGAATGAACCGACAGCTTATCCTGAATATGTTTTATGCAGCGGATGCACTTCCAGCTGCAACTTGTTATTAGGAAACATCCATACACACTCATTCACACACACTACGGACAATTTAGCCTACAAATTCAATATTA
>NC_141045.1:9320000-9382500 GCF_052040795.2 Danio rerio | reverse complement strand
TTACCAATCAGAGCCTCTTGTGGGGGGGCTTTTTGGAGGAAATAGGAAATATGGCAATCGCTTTCATGTAAGCTATATGGCTTTATAAAATCAAAGCAAGATATATGAAAAAATTATGTGATTTTTTGTTTACAAATGAAGCATGAAAACACATTGCTTTGCATCTTATTAAAACAACCAAGCCTTAAAAATACTTCACCACCCCTTTAAAATCAATGTGAAGTGAGATCACAATTAGGCTGCAATGACCAAGTCCACGTTAATATAAAAAGCAAAGTTAAATAGAATTGCTTTGTTTAACAATTTCATGTTTTTAATTACCTTACACTCTGTGTTGTTGAAGTCACACAGTTCTTTTAGCTCTGTAGAAGCAACACACACACACACACACACACACACACACACACAAACATTAAAGAGAGTCTCAGTAGATTCATGCCAAACAAACAACCTGATTGAAGTGCATAGAACAAATAGTGATAGCGCATCAGATTTGTGGACAGAAGTCTCCATTAGGGTGCACAATTATTTCAAATCCGACCCCACACTTTTCTCTTAAAGTGGGCACATGCTACAATCCACATCATGAAACAGAATGAGAGGAGGCTTCAGTCATATAACACACATAATTCTGAAGCAAACCCAGTTTCTTACTGCAAACTTGTCTGCTGCAGCATGGCTCTGATGGATCGGTGACATTGACCAGCACGAAGGGCTCAGTGCAGTTCACAGGAGGCAAATCGGGACACTTCTTGGGTTTACAGATCACTGACATCCTGGCTTTATCACAGACACAGTCCTCACAGTTGTGCGTATAACTCTTATTAAACTGCAGCAAACAAAAAACAAAAATTGCATAATGGCACAGGGATGCTCTTTCAGGAAGTCACTATTGAACAGGTTTAAACCTTGTGTACCTCAATTGGTTCCCCAGATTGGTCCAAGCATCCTACAAGAAAAGACAAATACATTCTTAGAATAAGCTATGAGATGCAGGTGCAAGTTATCTTTGTATTTCTTTTTCAGGGACTTGTTGAAGTTCCTAAACTTCCAAACACCTTTCCAATTCAACCAAGACTGCCAAATTCAGACTAGCCTAAAAGATATTAGACTAAGGGTTTCACTTATTCTTAGCACTTGCTTATTATTAACCATTCATTCATTCCTTAGTCTCTATTTCAGAGGTTGCCAGTACTCAACCCGGTACTGGGAAACACACATACACACTCATACTCTTCTGCCAATTTAGTCTATTCACCTACAGCGCATTTCCCAGTACTGGGTTACAGCTGGAAGGGCATCCGCTGCGTAAAACATATGCTGCATAAGTTGGCGGTTCATTCCACTGTGGCAACCTCTGATTAATAAAGGGACTAAGCTGGAAAGAAAAAAAAAAAAAAAAACCTACAGGGCATGTCTTTGGACTGTGGGAGAAACCGGAGCACCCAGAGGAAACCCACGCCAACAAGGGAAGAACAAACTCCACACAGAAATGGCAACTGGCCCAGCCAGGGCTCGAACCAGCGGCCTTCTTACTGTGAGGCGGCAGTGTTAACCACTGAGCCACCATGCCACCCTTATTATTGAACATCTCACATCTAAATTTCCAAACAGGATCAGCAACACGAGGTCACGACACCCCGCTCTTTCAAAGTGTAAAATCCCACAGTGCAGAGACACACATATGTTCAGTGTTAAATAAGCAAGAAATTCAAAGACACTGTAAATAATCTGATCCCAATTACATACCTCATATTAACATATGCAGTGAACCA
The DNA here is from genome assembly GCF_052040795.2 of Danio rerio. Lineage (NCBI taxonomy): Eukaryota > Metazoa > Chordata > Actinopteri > Cypriniformes > Danionidae > Danio > Danio rerio. The sequence goes on along the minus strand of NC_141045.1, from coordinate 9,380,725 downwards.
TGCATAAAATGGTTGAGTATTTGAGCGGATATTGAGAAGAAGATGTTTCATTCTTACTTTTTATATTCTGAAAAGTCCATTCAGGAATAACGAGAAGATACATAACACTACTCTGAGGAAAAATCCAGCTTAAACCAGCCTGAATTCTATGGTGGTCCAGTTTGGTTTGTATGGTTAGAGCTGCTGTAATACTGGTCTAGCTGGTGGACCAACAAAATCATGCTGTTTGTAAGCAAATTTGAGCTGGTGTGGCTTAGCAGCCACACTCCCCATACTACAGCAAACTATCAACCAGCATACCATTCGGCTCCCAGCATATTTAATAAACCTTATACTGGTGACCAGCAAAGCTGACTTTTTAGCTGGGTTGTTTACGAAAAGCCAAGTGAAAAGGCTGTTAAACAAGTGGACTCTAATCTGAGATGTAGACCAAATAATCTAGTTACACTACCTGACAAAAGTCTTGTCGTCGACCCCTATTGTTAGAGCAACAACTAATAACTTGACTTCTAGTTAATCATTTGAAAAAAGAACAGATGGTCAATTTTTCTGATGAATCATCTGTCGAATCATCAGCCTGAGATATCAAGACATTTGTGCTGCCCGTAACATTACAAACCACAGGCGAGGGCAAATTCTTCAGCAGGATAGTGCTCCTTCTCATACTTCAGCCTCCACAAAGTTCCTGAAAGCAAAAAAGGTCAAGGTGCTCCAGGATTGGCCAGCCCACTCACCAGAGATGAACATTATTGTGCATGTCTGGGTTAAGATGGAAGAGGTTGAAGATAAATCCAAAGAATCTTGATGAACTCTGGGAGTCCTGCAAGATTGCTTTCTCTGCCATTCCAGAGGACTTTATTAATTAAATCAAGTGATTTGAGTCATTGCAGAGATGTATGGATCCAGTCCTTCAACCTCATGGGAGTCGTACACAATATTCATTATTTTTCCACTTATTTTTCCTTCTGATACCAAATGATCAACTAGAAGTCAAGGTATTATTTGATGTTCCTAAAACTTGGATAGGCGACAAGATTTTTTATCCGTTAGTTCATATAAAGGGGTATTGTAATAAGACAGAGACTATGGCTTCTCACCGCAGGGTTGTGGCACACAGACTCCAGAATCCTTGGTGAAGAGTGTTGTGTTCTGACTACAGAAGCAGCCTTCTGTGGACACTGTAATGTTGCTCTCCATTTGTCTGCAAGCAAAGTTTTACAGTGTGTTACTTGCAATACATCAATTAACACATTAATATTGTAATTATGGGATATTTTATTCCAGAGATGCTAATTCCAACTTTCTGCTAAGATTAGATTTCTGTTAACAAATATTAAATGTCAGTGAGATCATACTGAACCTCAATGTTTTAGGTGGAAATAAATCATATGTACGTTTGACTTGACATCCTATCTTAATGGGGTAATAATGAAAGCAAAAACATATCTTGGCCAAATAGTATGACACTAATTAGTAAAGTGTTACGATAAACATTTCCCACAACCATATCAATTATTGAAGAAAAAAGGCCATACCTATCTCTACATGTTGGCGGTTCAAATGAACCACAAGGCAAGAACACCTTATCTTCTGAACATCCAATATCTGAGGAAAAAATTTATCTTTCAGAATATTTACTTGCTTTACTGATCTGATTTTTATATAACCTAAATGAAATCTATTTATTTTATTCATGAACTTACTGCATTGGCTTGTGTAGTTCCTCCAGTATATGCAGACCCCAAACATTGCACAAACGCTTGCGTAGCTCTGCAGACTGGCACACACTCCAGCAGGGTTATTACTGCTATCATATTGACAGGCTGAATAGAAGTTTTCAGGAGGCACGTGGGGATGGCACGCTTCAAACCTGAGAATGGTCACAATGCAGAAAGTTTACTAAAAGCAAACATCACTTTCAAGATGCAAAGTTTGTAGAGATTCCTTTAATTACAGCACACAGAAAGTACTGACGTGGTGTTAAGTAGGTAGCAGTCAGAGTGGGGTGACTCAATTGTAGGTGTAGCTGAAGGTCCAGCTGTAGGTGCAGCTGTAGGCGTAGCTGTAGGTGTAGCTGAAGGTCCAGGTGTAGGTGCAGCTGTAGGCGTAGCTGTAGGTGTAGCTGAAGGTCCAGCTGTAGGTGAAGCTGTATGTGCATCTGTAGACTTAGCTGTAGGTGCATCTGTATGCGTAGGTGTAGTTGTAGGTGCAGCTGTACGTGTAGCTTTAAGTGTAGCTATAGGTGTAGCTGTAGATGTAGGTGTAGCTGTAGGTGTAGCTCTAGGTGCAGCTGTGGGTAATGGAGTTGGTGGAGTGCAAACTGTAGTATTCCAGTTCTCTGCCATTCCTTTACAGTCTTTTGCCAAGGATCCAGGGCAGTCATCATTCTGGTTGTTGTTGCATGTTCCTTAGTAAGAATTATTTGGAACAGTTAATATTCATAGTGCTCAAGAACATTTACTTCAACAACCATCATATTAACGTCCACATATTGTTTTTTCAAACACAATGCATCTTTTTTTCTAAAATGTCCACAAAATATTCTTTTACCTGATATGAACTAAACTATTTCACCTCAAAGATTTTTGGTAACACTTTATAATAACTACACACTATAAATCATTTATTAAGCATTAGCAAATAGTGAATTCATTATCTGTTAAGCATTAACTCTACATTAATAAACGTTAGTAAGCAGTTTATAACTGCAGCTACAAATGCTCTATTCTTGACTTATAAGCACATATATAATGTGGTTAATAATTGTATTTTCATACTCTGTTAATGATTTATTTTTCATTACTAAATTAAGTATAGAATTATTTACAAACCGTTTGTATTTAAGAGTAGTTGAGGGTTTTCAGGACCATTCAGAATGAGTTAGTAAATGATTAATAAACTATTGAAATCAACATTTATATGTCTTATTATTCAGGCATATACTAATAGTTAACTAATATGTTAGTAAATGCTTTATTAACTCAACTTCATGCAGTTTTGTGACCTAATCCAAAGTGAAGACTATTCATGCTTAATAAATGCCTTATAAAAGACTATTATAGGCTCGGTATCAAATAAACGATAATCTGCGCAATCTTTCTAAAAAGTAAAATTACTGTAAAGTTTTAACATTGCAAAATAACAGGAGTGTCAAAATATGACATCCAACAGGATAAAAAACAACAATATAATAATTTAACATTATAATAAGATGTAATGCTTAAACCACAGTGATTCTATTTTAGATAAGGTTGCAAAGATTTATTTTTTCATTTGAAGTACAGTTTCATTTGTGTATCTTTAAACGAAGAGAAATGAATAATGTCCTTTTTCCTGTTTAGAATTTAACTGAGCCTTTATTTGTCATTTATAATGGATTTATAAAGCATGAATAGTCCTCACTTTAGATTAGGTCACAAAACTGCATAATGTTGAGTTAATAAAGCATTTGTTAACATATAGAGTAACTATTAATATATGCCTGAATAATAAGACATATAAATGTTGATTTCATTAGTTTATTAATCATTTACTAACTCATTCTGAATGATCCTAAAAACCCTCAACTACTCTTAAATACAAACAGTTTGTAAATATTTCGATACTTAATTTAGTAATGAAAAATAAATAATTAACAGAGTATGAAAATACAATTATTAACCACATTATATAGGTGCTTATAAGTCAAGAATGGAGCATTTGTAGCTGCAGTTATAAACTGCTTACTAATACTTATTAATGTAGAGTTAATGCTTAACAGATAATGAGTTCACTATTTGCTAATGCGTAATAAATTATTTATAGTGTGTAGTTATTATAAAGTGTTACCAGATTTTTTTTTAGTGTGCTGACTTACCACATTGACCTTCTGTGTTTTTTCCGAAATACTGGAATGGCAGGTTGATGCTGAAGCCAGAGACTCCAAATAGTACATAGGCGTTGAGTTTTGGAATCTCTAGTAATAAGTTCAGGTCTGAGCTAATAACCCTCAGGCCATTATTAACATATGGTAGTGCTAGCATGTCATTACCTTCCAGAGCCTTATGAAAAACAGACAAGAACAAATGAAACATTTACAAGACAGTGAAGAGAAAAGACTTAAAAACATATTTGTTCAGTCCTGCTATACAGTAAATCTCACCTCTAGATTTGCTCCTCCAATTAGCCTGTGACTCCTAAGTGTAATGTTTTGTTCGTTGTAAGACACAATAAGGGATCTGGGACAGGATGCGCTCTCAGCAGGGTCACAGTAGACTTTCTCAATGTAGATTGTTAAGTTGAATTTAGGGTTAATTTCCTTCATTAAAATATAAGTGCAGTTTCCTTGGTAAGTGTAATAGAGTCCATCAAATGTGATGTAATGGGAGTCACCCCAGCCTTGGCAAAAGCCTATGATTAGTAGAGGGTGTACAATAAAATAGGTTAGGGACTAATTATTAGATCCTTTTCCTTTTAAATAATAAAATGATTTTTTGCTAAAAAATTATAACAATTTAGTCATTTTAATGATGTCCCACGTGTATATGAGTTTCTGTGTTTCAGCAAAACATAACATGTATATTTTAATGGAAAAGTTAGATATACTCATGCTCATGAATAGTGAATGCATCACAGTAAACTGTAAGTTCTTTATTTATACTAAGTTAAACTAGCATTTTGCATATTAAAGTTCTTATTTACACACACACACAAGCTTTTTATTGCTTGAGAAGACTTAATTCATCCACTGGAGCACGGGTTACTTATGTTTTTTTGGTTTTGTTTGTTGGTTTTCACTTGTGTTTGATGAATTCAAAGAGACAGACACTTTTAATTAGTTTGTCTTCATTTAAAAAAAGAAAGTCATATACATTTGGTACAGCCTGTACAGTAAAAGTGACAGCTGAAAAGAGGACATCAGTATATATTTCATTACTCTGATGACAACAAATTTAGAGCTTGAGAAGAAGAGCGTACTTACAATCACAGACGTAATAAGGGCAACAATTGTGATCATCCTCAAACAGCACACTTGGTTGGTGATTTTGACAAGTGATGTTTTGTGGTGGAAGACAATTCTGACGAACAGGCATGGCGGTCCCATTTATGATTGTACAATCATAACATCGATCTATGGGTGGTGGATGCGATGTAACTGCTGTTGAAGCAGATGTTGTGTGAGGAGTTGTACTAGTTGTAGATTTTACTTTAGTTGCTGTAGATGGTGTCATAGTAGTTTTGGGAGTGGCTGTTGAGGTAGGTGTTGTGCCAGAAGATGTTATTGTGGATGTTATTTCTGTTGTTGTTGTCAATGGCGTCGAAGGAGTCGTAGTAATGGTTGTGGTTGTAATTGTTGAAGTAGGAGTTGTGCCAGTAGTTGTACTAGTTGGGGATTTTATTTCAGTTGCTGTAGATGGTGTCATAGTAGTTGTAGTATTGGGAGTGGCTGTTGAAGTAGGTGTTGAGCCAGAAGATATTTCTAATGTTGTAGATGGCGTTGGAGTTGTAGTAACGGATGTGGTTGTAAATGTTGAAGTAGAAGTTGTGCCAGTAGTTGTACTAGTTGTAGATGACATTTCTGATGTTGTAGATGGTGTCAGAGGAGTTGTAGTACTGGATGTGGTTGTAAATGTTGAAGTAGGAGTTGTGCCAGTAGTAGTACTAGTTGTAGAGGATATTTCTGATGTTGTAGATGGCGTCGGAGGAGTTATGGATGTGGTTGTAAATGTTGAAGTAGGAGTTGTGCCAGAAGTTGTACTTGTTGTAGATGACATTTCTGATGTTGTAGATTGTGTCAGAGGAGTTGTAGTATTGGGAGTGGCTGTTGAAGTAGGTGTTGTGCCAGAAGATATACTAGTTGTAGATGAAATTTCAGATGTTGTAGATGGTGTCAGAGGAGTTGTAGTACTGGATGTGGTTGTAAATGTTGAAGTAGGAGTTGTGCCAGTAGTTGTACTGGTTGTAGATGATGTTTCTGATGTTGTGGACGGCGTCGGAGGAGTTATGGATGTGGTTGTAAATGTTGAAGTAGGAGTTGTGCCAGTAGTAGTACTAGTTGTAGAGGATATTTCTGATGTTGTAGATGGCGTCGGAGGAGTTATGGATGTGGTTGTAATTGTTGAAGTAGGAGTTGTGCCAGTAGTAGTACTAGTTGTAGAGGATATTTCTGATGTTGTGGATGGTGTGGGAGGAGTTATGGGTGTGGTTGTAATTGTTGAAGTAGGAGTTGTGCCAGCCGATGTACTTGTTGTAGATGACATTTCTGATGTTGTAGATTGTGTCAGAGGAGTTGTAGTAACGGATGTGGTTGTAAATGTTGAAGTAGGAGTTGTGCTAGAAGATATACTAGTTGTAGATGAAATTTCAGATGTTGTAGATGGTGTCAGAGGAGTTGTAGTAATGGATGTGGTTGTAAATGTTGAAGTAGGAGTTGTGCTAGAAGATATACTAGTTGTAGATGAAATTTCAGATGTTGTATATGGCGTCGGAGCAGTAATGGATGTGGTTGTAATTGTTGAAGTAGGTGTTGAGCCAGGAGATATACTAGTTGTAGATGAAATTTCTGATGTTGTAGATGGTGTCAGAGGAGTTGTAGTAATGGATGTGGTTGTAAATGTTGAAGTAGGAGTTGTGCCAGAAGATATACTAGTTGTAGATGACATTTCTGATGTTGTAGATGGCGTCGGAGGAGTTATGGATGTGGTTGTAAATGTTGAAGTAGGAGTTGTGCCAGAAGTTGTACTTGTTGTAGATGACATTTCTGATGTTGTAGATTGTGTCAGAAGAGTTGTAGTATTGGGAGTGGCTGTTGAAGTAGGTGTTGTGCCAGGAGATATACTAGTTGTAGATGACATTTCTGATGTTGTAGATTGTGTCAGAGGAGTTGTGGTAATGGATGTGGTTGTAAATGTTGAAGTAGGAGTTGTGCCAGAAGATATACTTGTTGTAGATGACATTTCTGATGTTGTAGATGGTGTCAGAGGAGTTGTAGTAATGGATGTGGTTGTAAATGTTGAAGTAGGAGTTGTGCTAGAAGATATACTAGTTGTAGATGAAATTTCAGATGTTGTATATGGCGTCGGAGCAGTAATGGATGTGGTTGTAATTGTTGAAGTAGGTGTTGAGCCAGTAGATATAGATATACTAGTTGTAGATGACATTTCTGATGTTGTAGATGGTGTTAGAGGAGTTGTAGTAATGGATGTGGTTGTAAATGTTGAAGTAGGTGTTGAGCCAGGAGATATACTAGTTGTAGATGAAATTTCTGATGTTGTAGATGGTGTCAGAGGAGTTGTAGTAATGGATGTGGTTGTAAATGTTGAAGTAGGAGTTGTGCCAGAAGATATACTAGTTGTAGATGAAATTTCTGATGTTGTAGATGGCGTCGGAGGAGTAATGGATGTGGTTGTAAATGTTGAAGTAGGTGTTGAGCCAGGAGATATACTAGTTGTAGATGAAATTTCTGATGTTGTAGATGGTGTCAGAGGAGTTGTAGTAATGGATGTGGTTGTAAATGTTGAAGTAGGAGTTGTGCCAGAAGATATACTAGTTGTAGATGAAATTTCTGATGTTGTAGATGGCGTCGGAGGAGTAATGGATGTGGTTGTAAATGTTGAAGTAGGTGTTGAGCCAGGAGATATACTAGTTGTAGATGAAATTTCTGATGTTGTAGATGGTGTCAGAGGAGTTGTAGTAATGGATGTGGTTGTAAATGTTGAAGTAGGAGTTGTGCCAGTAGTAGTACTAGTTGTAGAGGATATTTCTGATGTTGTATATGGCGTCGGAGGAGTAATGGATGTGGTTGTAATTGTTGAAGTAGGTGTTATGCCAGTAGTTGTACTACCTGGAGATTTTATTTCAGTTGTTGTATTGGGAGTGGCTGTTGAAGTAGGTGTTGAGCCAGGAGATATACTAGTTGTAGATGACATTTCTGATGTTGTAGATGGTGTCAGAGGAGTTGTAGTAATGGATGTGGTTGTAAATGTTGAAGTAGGAGTTGTGCCAGAAGATATACTAGTTGTAGATGACATTTCTGATGTTGTAGATGGTGTCAGAGGAGTTGTAGTAATGGATGTGGTTGTAAATGTTGAAGTAGGAGTTGTGCCAGTAGTAGTACTAGTTGTAGAGGATATTTCTGATGTTGTATATGGCGTCGGAGGAGTAATGGATGTGGTTGTAATTGTTGAAGTAGGTGTTATGCCAGTAGTTGTACTACCTGGAGATTTTATTTCAGTTGTTGTATTGGGAGTGGCTGTTGAAGTAGGTGTTGAGACAGAAGATATACTAGTTGTAGATGATATTTCTGATGTTGTAGATGGCGTAGGAAAAGTTGTAGTAATGGACGTGGTTGTAAATGTTGAAGTAGGAGTAGTTGTTGTAATGGAGGTGGTTGAAAATGTTGAAGTGGTTGTAAAGGTTGAAGTAGGAGTTGTGCCAGTAGTTGTACTACCTGGAGATTTGATTTCAGTTGCTGTAGATGGTGTCATAGTAGTTGTAGTATTGGGAGTGGCTGTTGAAGTAGGTGTTGAGACAGAAGATATACTAGTTGTAGATGAAATTTCTGATGTTGTAGATGGCGTCGGAGGAGTTATGGATGTGGTTGTTAATGTTGAAATAGAAGTTGTGCCAGTAGTTGTACTAATTGAAGATGACATTTCTGATGTTGTAGATGGTGTTGGAGTAATGGATGTGGTTGAAAATGTTGAAGTGGTTGTAAGTGTTGTGCCAGAAGTTGTACTGGTTGAAGATGATGTTTCAACTGTAGATGATGTAAATAGTGAAGTTGTGGTGTTAAGAATTTGAGGAGCCGGAGTGGTAGTTGTGGTGTTTCCAACAACAATATGTATTGTTGCTGTAGATGGCGTCAGAGTAGTTGTAGTATTGGGAGTGGCTGTTGAAGTAAGTGTTGTGCCAGAAGATGTACTTGTTGTAGATGACATTTCTGATGTTGTAGATTGTGTCAAAGGAGTTGTAGTAATGGATGTGGTTGTAAATGTTGAAGTAGGAGTTGTGCCAGTTGTTGTACTACCTGGAGATTTTATTTCAGTTGTTGTAGATGGTGTCATAGTAGTTGTAGTAATGGGAGTGGCTGTTGAAGTAGGCGTTGTGCCAGAAGATATACTAGTTGTAGATGATATTTCTGATGTTGTAGATGGCGTAGGAAAAGTTGTAGTAATGGACGTGGTTGTAAATGTTGAAGTAGGAGTAGTTGTTGTAATGGAGGTGGTTGAAAATGTTGAAGTGGTTGTAAAGGTTGAAGTAGGAGTTGTGAAAGCACAGTGCGGCACACAGACATTGTTTTTCTCATCATAAAATGGTTTGTCATCTGGACACTCCGGAAAACATCCTGCACAAAACAAAGTTTTCAAACAATGCACATAAATATGCAATTTGTACATTTTAAGTTGTACATTCACTATTTCTTCTAAGTAAAGTTTCACAAACTAATTTCGAGCAGAGCATGTGCTATGATTGTTCGCAACTGGTCTCTCAGTCATTAGTTTGCCAGTCAGATTGATCCAAACTCACCATAAGTAGCCCAGCTAAAACTACTCTCTTGTATTCTTTTTCCGAAGAAACCCGCCATCCACCCTATCTCCCCCTTTTCCTCCTTTACCAGGGGGAGCTCTCGAGAACTACCTGATCTTGTACTCTCCTTAAATGCTCATCGACCAGGTGGGAGCCCTGAGCTCAATTACTTTTGAGCTCAAGGTTCTCTCCCGGGACAGCATGCTAAACCTGCTGTTATTATCAAACAATATATAAGTGTGAACTCTTGAAACATTTACTGTGTACTATATAAGGCTGGGTAAAATAATACTGTAGATTTATTTTTTATTTGAGAATAAGCTTTTAAAATCCTTCCTAATGTGCATTATTTTTTGTAATACAAGTAAATTGTATCTGTATTTTGCCTTTCTTCCTTATTTTTTATGTATTTCAAGATTTATTTGTAAAGTTGCTCTTGCTTCGCTTAAAGCGAAATAAAAAAGCTGACAGGTGTGTGGATTTATTTCACGTTCAAAGCCAATAAAGGTAACAATGAGGTTGACAAATCACTGTTGTTTACATGTTGCCCACAAGAGCTGACTCCATTGCTATACCAGAAGCAAGTGGCACAACATGACATGACTAAGATGAACAATCCTCACTTTAATCACTGATTTTCTACACTACATGTGGCACGGAGTTACTGATACTCTATTTTCAAGAGTTTACACTTAGCTGATGATTGATTATAAAGCTTGTTCAGTATGCTGTCCCGGGAGAGCCCTGAGCCCATAAGATCCTCGAGCCTTGGGCTCCCTCCTTTTTAGCAGGGTTAGAGGGGAGTTTACGCTCAGGTAATCTCCCCTGACTTATTTCTGGCTAATGACAGTTAAAGGGATGGATAAAAAGGGATGTACGGCTTACTAAGAGTGTGACCAAGATGCCAATTTAGAATGTTCAATTCACTTAGGTTGCATGTTTTTGGACGTGGAACCCGGGGGGAAACCCACAAGAGCACAGGCAGAACAAGCAAACTCTGCACAGAAATGTGGACCGGTTTAGTAGGGACTTTAACCTGTGACATTCTCGTTGTGAGGCTAATCACTTGGCCGTCGTGTCACCCAATCTGGAAGGAGGGGGAGTAGGGGTAGGAGGGGGTATTCTTCAAGATGCCGTGGACAATCATAAGCAAAAGATCCTCTCAAAATTAGTTTATAAATAAACTTCACTTATTTCTGACGAAGTCCAATCGATGCTGACATGGGGGACAAATTGATTCGGTCTCTTTGCCTTGTACACATTACATGACATGACGAAGATCATGTCCTGTGTTTTGCACAGCAAATACGCAATACTTCTGAGAAATTACCTGTTATCTCAAGTTTTTTTTATTTTTTTATTTAATTATGTTTTGAATACACTATATCCATTTCCCAGTGCTGGGATGTAGCTGGAAGGGCATCCACTGTGTAAAACATATGCCAGAATAGTTGCCAGTTCATTCCACTGGGACAAGCCCTGATAATCAGGGACTAAGCCGAAGGAATTGACTTAACGCACCTATTTGAAATGTTTTGAATTTTGTAACCGGCTTATATCCTAAACACCTTTTTATGTAAACTTTCACTGTTTGCTATGTTTTTATGTGTGCAGTATGATTAAGCACAAACTGCACAATGCTTATTACATTTTACAGTCTGTGCTTACTTTATGTGCATTGTATGCACATACTTATGATATTTTATTCAAATGTAAAAGGAATTAAACAATCTTGAGTGCGCTATTGCCAATATTAATGTCTATTTCAATAATATAGCTGAGTTGAAGGTGTTTAGTAACAAACATTTATATTTAAATATGGATTCCATGTAACATAAAAAATACTAATCATTGTTGACTAAAACTGAATGATAAAACCCCTAGTATCATGTATGCTTAGTCTTCAAGAACTCACCTTCCATGTAGGGTAAACTGTTGTTGCAGAAACCAGGGTCAGGGTTTTCACAGGTTTTGTAGCAAGGTGGATGGTAAGGACTATAATGCCATGTACAATTTTCGTATTTATTATAGTACTCACAGTACACAGCTGACAGGGAAACAAAAACAGATGTATGAGAATGTATATAATATATTCATGTATACTGTTAATGTGATACACCTTCAGTACAGACAAAAAAACACATCACACATCACTCAGACAAGTGTGACTACATGATTTGACATATTTTATGTAAAACCACATATTCAGAATCTGCATAAAATTTGTATTCAGCTACTACAAATGTAAGATATGTCATAATATTAAAGATTCTTACGGCAGATCTCGGGAGTTCTCCAGTTGACACCAACACTGGCCTCGTTGCAGGCTTGAGCGTAAGCTGCCACAGCTGTACATAAGCACTCACAATCACCACCAGTGTCACATGCACACGTGTCCTTCAAACAGTTGTCATAATATGGGCTTGGATCCACCTGTGGGAACATGTATTTCGGTCCAACATGGTATACAAGAATGATTTTATTTATGAAAAAGGAAATCAAATTATACCTTTCTATGGCAATCTTTGAATGCACCATCCAGCTTTTTTATAATGGCACATTTAATCTGTGCCCATGCCGATCGATAGGGGTTTTTAAAGCATGGGTCAAAGTCTGGTGCAGAATCTGGGCAAGGGGTTTTCTGCTTCCAGCTCTCAACAAACTCTATTATATTTGAAGTTTGCAAACCACCTTTAGTGGTGAAGTCGTCTTTTCCATCTCCATTAAAATTTCCACATAGGCCACAAACTTTTCCCTGTGAAAATACAAAGGTCACCATGTCAAGAATTAAATGAAGCGTAATTGGCATGCTGTGAAAAGAGAGATCCCTGAGCTTGTAATATCCTCAAGGCTGGGACTCCCTCCTGTTAGAATGGCGAGAGGGGAGTTCGAGCTCAGGAAGGTCTCGAGAACTTCCCTGCTTGTCGATAGAAGGTTGGACCAGCGGCGTTCTTGCTGTTAGGCAACAGTGCTAGCCACTGGGCTGCCGTGTCACCCTATTGAAATGAATGAAATGGTTATTTATAATGCGTCCGTAAATATCTAATAGGGCAGATTACGAAGCTAAAGAGGTGCCAGCCATGTTGATCATAAGCACGTGATTCTCTCTAAATTAGTTCATAAACAAACCGCACAATGTAGATCACTCTAATGAAACTAAGCAGTAGGCATATCTACCAAAAGTAAAGGTGTACTAAGCATTTTTTGACCACAGCGTCAGACCAATCCTGAAAGCACTTAAAAGGAAGCGCCATGTCTAGTATTGATAGTATTATAATGGCCTTGTTGCAATAAGGGTATGATTGTTTTGGTGCTTTCAAATAACACATTTTAAGCGCTGCATAAGGTTATTGAGCCTGCTGCAGCCATGGTATGACAGCAAAGTTCCTTGATTATTATGCGTGAATTAAGGCTGGTTTATACTTTTGCATCAAGTCATCGGCGATTCATGGCACCTACCTTGCGCATAGTTTTGCATTTATACTTCTGTATGCTGTTTGTGTTGCCCTGCAATAACACTTCTGAAACGCTAGCTGGCAGTAGATTTTTAAGTTCCTCCGTGTCGTGTTTTTTCACAAGTGTTATGTTTTTTCTGAACGCTACCTTAGTTTACAAGTAGCTAAAACTTGCTCATTCAGAGGTGGGAACCGGCGGATGTGCAACAACATTAATCATAAGGTAAACACAAAACAAAAGTTTCCACCTGGAACTCCTTCATGGGACTTGATACTTGTAAACACTCGCTCCAGTGGCCTCGCGGCTCTCAGCACCGCCCACACTCATCACAGCTACCAAGCCAACCAATTACAAAGCTTGCGATACGCATCGTTGTGACTTGGTTACATTTTGTGAGAGGTCAGCATCTGTTGTGCAGAGAATTCGTAGAAAAAGAGGACGTATGTGTCACCGACTCGGTCCCAGTCATTCCCCTCGCTGGCCAGCAGAGGTCATCATCACCTGACTTTTGACATTACATCATCCATTGACTGATTAGCACTCACACCTGCATCACATCTCCTAATCACCTGGCTCACGCTTATAAGCAGCACACACACACAGTCTCATTGCGAAGTCTTGTTCTGCCCCGGCTAACACTACTGAGCGTTTCTCATCCTTGCCTGCTATCCCGTTGCTTTGATTACCGACCTTGTCCTGCCTACCGCCTGCCTTGTACTCTAGCCTGCACACCGACATTGAGATTAGCCGTCTGCCTCTGACCTATGCCTGCATACTCATCCTGTGTTTACCTGCCGTCAGCCCTTCGACCTTATACTACTGTATTTGATGTGAGTTCGCACACGCATTACATCTGTGTGCTTATTGTTATTAAACTGTGTTTAATACATATACTGCAAATGGATCCCTCTGTGTCAGCCACTTCGTTACAGTATGTATGGGTGCGGCCAACAGAGAACTGTAGAATTATTGACAGATTTTGAATTTCACTAAACGCCATCTGTTAATATCAGCTGCCTATGTAAGTTGAAGTCAGGAAATGAAAACTGTTGCGCACCTCCTGAATGTAACTCTTGCATTGCATTGAGGATACAAGAATTCTGTGAATCGAATATTCATTTGTATACAATAGATAGCTGAATGTTAAACATTGAAGAAATACCTCTCCTCACCTTTTTTATTGGTCTTTGTTATACACAGCAACATTACACACAAGGTTGAACGGGAGGGAAAGCATACTACTGTAGGACCTCTTTGATACACATTATTTATACTGTATGGAATAGTAGATTTGTTCAGCTCACCGTGTAATTAGAATGCAGAATGATGCTGACTGTGGTTTTGCGGTCCCACAAAACTGTCAGCCCAATGTCAGTAGTAACGACAAGGTACATTCCAATGGTGTTGATCCGTATGCCTCTTTCCATTAAAAGGCTTGATTCAGTCCTATCTGAAAGGCGCAGTAATGTTTCCTAGAAGAGTGTAAGAATGAATTAATGATCATTTTAACTAAATATAAAATATATAAAGGCTTTTAAAAAATAATTCATCTTAAATTTTTTCATGCTATTCAAATTTGGTCATACTGTGAGTAAATCGTACCCCTAACTGAATAAGGACCGACTTTGAGCATGTTGTCCCAGTTGTTCCACAAGGAATATTTTCAGTGATTACTTGAAAGTTTCCTGTCGCATTTCCACAGAAATCCTTAAAAACAAGATGTTACATTATAAATAGGAACACATTATGCACAGCCAGAATAAAGAAGCACAGACAATGCATTAAAAGTGCTTGTGTGGTGGTACCTGAGCTGCTATATAACTGCAGTATCCGTGGAATCCAAACCTTTGATTGTCGAAAGATTTATAATGTCCGCTTCCATATATAGTGCAGGTGCCTGGACATTTATTTTTTGTGCATTTCCATATTCCATTTTCACAAGTGCTGTAAACAGATGACTGGTATCAATTTGATTCAAGGCGATTCTGTGTTCTAATAATTCTTCTGTTCATTGTTATCCACATTTAGTATGCGCTTTTATATTCCAGACATTATATAACATATTTTACCATCTGTCACATCTGTCTGTTGCACCACATTTAGTGCTCAAGACCATCATGTCTTCGTTTTCATTCAGCAATGTGGCATCACAAGAAATACCAATATTTTGCTTCAGATGTGTGATTTATTTTTATTTTTTCAATTACAGTGTCCTAATTTTATGATATTTCACAAGTTCAAACTTACAGGGTAACACTTTACAATAAGGTTAATTAGTTAATGCATTTACTAACATGAACTAATCATGAACAACACCTGTACAGCATTTATTAATCATAATTGAACATTTACTAATGCATTATTAACATCCAAGTCCATGCTTGTTAACATTAGTTAATGCACCATGAGTTAACATGAACTAACAATGAACAACTGTATTTTCATTAACTAACGTTAACTAACCTGAACAAATACAGTAGTATATATGTATTGTTCATTGTTCGTTTATGTCAGTAAATGCAATAATTAACATTAACTAATGAACCTTATTGTAAAGTGTGACCACTTACAGATATTTGACTGAACAGAATATGGATATTTGGCATACTGTCCAGGGAGAGGGCTCTGAGCTCGAAAACCCACCCTAACTTATGTTATTCCACTTATCTGAATAGAGAGAGAGAGATAAGGTTCCGAGCACTGTGTCTAGCCTGACTCCAGAATAAAACTTCAAGAGTTCACACTTAGCTGATGATTGATAATAAAGCTAGTTTGGCGTGCTGTCCCTGGAAAGAGCTCTGAGCTTATAAGATCCTCGAGCCCTGGGCTCCCTCCCATTGCAAGGCGAGAGGGGAGTTTGAGCTCAGGTAGATTTCGATGACTCCCCCTCCTGCTTATTGTAGCTAAGTGTCAGATATGGATTCTGAGAAGGTGTACTCAGATTTTGGCTAAAATATTTTGGATTAATTGTTTAGGGTGCTTGTTTTTGAACTGTGGGAGGAAACCGGAGGACCCGGGGAAAACCCACGTGATTACAGGGAGAACGAGCACAACTTCGCACAGAAATGTTGCCTCTGGAACTCAGTGGCATTCTTGCTGTGAGGCAACAGCGCTAATCACTGGCCACTGCGTCGCCTGTTTGAAAGGAGGGAAAGTAATGTTGAGTGGGGGAGTTTCTTCAAGACGAAGATATTAAGATAAGAAAAGTCTGGTTATTTATAGTGAGTTGAGGATCCTCCGATAAGATAATTAGTCATTAGCTAAAGTTGGAACAGCTGTGAACAATCATAAGCACGTGATCCTCTCAAAATTTGTTTATAAATAAACTTCACAATAAAACATCACTTCATAAACTTTTTTTTTCGGTACAGCACTGAGTCTAGTCGTAAGCTCTGTAAATTAAGTTGAGTAAATAAAGAGTTGAAATGTGTCTTCCAATAACATTCAAAACCACATTCAAGGATTTACGGGTAAACTCATTCTAGTGATTTTATGGTAATTTCCCTGAATTCAGTTTTGATTTTAGTTTTAAATGAGAATTTATATTATTTAGCATCAAATGAAACTTATTAGCCACGAAAAAAGCTGTTGTTTACATACCAGTTATTACAGTCTACTTTTATTTTAGCCTTTGGAGGGTAAAGTAGTCCGTTGTAAGGACATGTGCAGTCTTTTCTTTCAACACAGTTTCCTCTACCATCATCCAGTAGACCTGATGGACAGAGGCAGCCTGATTCACATGTCTGTGAAAGCTGTGGGTGGATGAGACAGTAAAAAAGGTGAAAAAAAAAGAAAAAAAAAAGAGTTAATGACTTCTCCAAGGGAGTAATAAATTTCATATCCAGTATACAAATAGACAGATTACTGTAGACAGGCTTTATATGTGTAGTCATTCATGTCTGTGATGACTAGTCCAGTTTTGGCCTATTCTTAGATGTCTACTACACTATCACTGACAGCCCGAATTTAGCTTGTTTTAGCCAAGACAACTATGTTTAGAGTTGACTCACAAAATGAAACACAAACCGTGAGGAGATGCATGATTTTATAGTTAACAAAGTTAAAATATAAACAAATAAACAGTAAGTAATTTAATGTACTGCTACATTTGTTATTCGTAATTTCATATACACATAACCACAATTTGTTATATCTTTATAAAGATAATTGTGTTTACATAAACACTATAAATGAGGAGGACTTCTCTCCTCCTCAATCCCTGGGTCTGAATGCAGATACAGTGGATAGCAGTACAGCAGGTCCCCTGCCCTGTCTATTCCAAACATTAGCCCTGCCAGTAATCTGGAGGATTTTAAACATGTGCGAACACAGCTGCACGGATATAGGCAATGCAATGTGTCTGAATAGAAACTAACTCAACTGATAAAAGACAAAGTCCGCCATTCTCCGATTTTCATACAGCCCTTCCAACAAAAATGCTTGCTGTAACTCAACAGCTTTGCTGTATCGGCCTTGACAGCATTGCATGGAAAAACATGCAACAAACCCCGTGGATCATGAAAACAAACACATACGACCCACGTCACAGATTTTGATCTCGCCCCAAAAATTGTTTTAAACTATAGATGGGCATAGATACATTTTTTAAATCTAGATTAATCTAGGTGGCGCATTAGACCAGGGGCTCATCTCCTGTTTCCAAATGCATCACAAACTGCTTGAGAAACTGTTCAACTATGATAATTGGTGATGAAAATAAATGATGTTCAATAAGATGGACTTGTGTTTACTAACTGTTTATTCAGTTAAACATGAATTTTGAACTGTAGGCCTACATATGCTCCAAACAGCGATTTTTGATCACCTTAATCCGACTAAAGTCATAACTGAACTAAACAGAAATGGATTTAAGACACGTGGAGTGTGTATTTATTAGTGGCATTATTGAAGTAAACACCATGATCAAACTATTACCGTCATGGAGAACTTTTCGCCATATTTTCCGACAAGATCCACACACACGGCTGTCAATAAAGGAACGCACCGGACCGCACACACACACAGACGCACACACAGACAAACACACACACACACACACACACACACACACACACACACACACACACACACACACACACACATCGTGAAATGCAGAAGTTTATTTTTTCTTTCCATTTGGCAAGCGTTATTAAATTTCATAACACTCTCACCAGTCCTTACTCCTTATTTGCGTCTAATACCCCAGTTTGTCACGGGGAATGAATGAAATGTTCATGAGTTAAAGTGAAACTGCCAAACTGCAGTTAAAGTCAGGCCTCCTGCTGATTGGATTCAGAAGGCCACTTTAGAAGATGGAGAGAATAGATAGATTAGAAGATATAATTAGCTGACAAAAGCTCAGAATGATCCAGATTTCCCCACAATTAAAGCTGACAGGTGCTAATGTTGTCTTAACTGATGCTCAACACACAAATCTGTTAAAAAAAAATAATACTCCAGGGTGTCTTTAACCTTTAAAAACAAAAAAATGCTTGCTGGATACTCCAACCTCAAACACATTAACAGTATGAATGGATTCACCTAAAAAAACAAAAAAAAAACAAGGCAAGATTGGAAACTGGACTTACACAATTTTCTATCTTTTGCATACAAGTTGGTTCACATTTCAGTCCATGTTGGTCTGGTCGAGCTGTACTGCAGTTGAATAAAACTTTTGGCGAAGCGCACTCTGAAAAAGATATCAGACAATGGATAAACACTTTTTGGAAAGATTTTTAAACCACACTTGGACAGTTTTTGTTGGACATCTATGCAATGGATAGACAGTTTGCTTTTCTGTGTAAAAATTTGATTGGATAATCAATTCTCGATAACCATTTAAAGGCATATTCTAGCTCAATTGATAAGACTTGTAGCATGATTTTGACCGCATAAAGTCATTTAACCTATTTTAATGTTCTGAGTGTTAAAGAAACCAAAAATAATTTGTCTTACCCAGAACTTGGGATTTCCCAGACTCACAGCTTAAAACTCCTTTCACGCAAACACTATTGCAAAAATAACAGAACATTACATTTTGAAAAGTGTACGTTAAACGCTAAACTATTTCACAATCACTTACCAGTGTTGACCATTAATGTCGATAGATGTGCCAGGTTGGACTATCTTTCCATTGTCGTAACAAGGACATTTTTCAATTGATACACACTGTCCATCCTGATCCTTGTAGAGTCCATCTGGACACGCGCATCCGTCAACAGGAACAAAGTCTGCTTTGCAGCTTGTTTGCTCGGAGGCGAGAGAAAGACAGGTAGGCTGGCAGCTCTTCAGGTAATAGTAGTATCTCTGTGAGGCTGGGCAGCCAAGTTTGTACTTTTCTGTGGGGATCAGTTTCAAAGAATGTGGTGTAAAAGCGAATACTGCACATCCTGTACTTGCATTCTACAAAGCCAAAAGTTTGACCCTAATGTGATTTTACAAAGTAGGACATGTTCCTGGATTAAAATATATCTAAAATAAAACACTAGAAAAGCTTCATCTTGCTCATCTCTCATCAGCAATTGCTTTAGCACTCTCATTTCGCTTTGACGGCTTTCAACCATAAGCCGCGGTCACACTGGACTTTTCTCCCCATAGACTTCCATTCATACACAAACACAACCGGAAACCGACAAGTTTCGCAGTTTGCTGTGGTGCTTGGTGAACTCTGACCTATGAAATGGCAACACGTGACTGCGTAAGGCCAATCGATGATCAAAACATGACCTCTCTGGACAGAAATGTATTATATTATGCACCAATCGCTTGCTTTTTACATCTAATCATCTTGTTTAATCTCACCCCTTTTCGTAGCACTGTATGATATAATTTTAGCTACATGACTTTGGCAGGAGTCCCGTAAGATGTAACGAACACCACAACGAACACCTCAACCATGATTCCACACTCAGTCACAACATCATCAAAACATGCCTTTGTTGTGACGATTCATCTTTGATACTAAATCTTTGATGCACATCCTTTTGTCTACCAAATTATATGTTTTCAGAATTCTTACCGCACACATTTTCTCTCCATCCTTCGAGTGTTACGTTTTTAATCATACAGGCACGGACATATGAGGAAAACACAGCACACAAGCAGTCCTCACTCCTCGCACAGATACAGCCGACGTATTTGCATCTCTGAAAGCATACAAGCATGTTATGTCACTGTTAATTGTGCGAGCTTCATTGCAATTTGGAAAATTATATAGTTTTTAAAATGGTCTGTTTCAGTTCATACTTTGTAGTAGCTTTCTGGGTTGACTTTGTTGTGACATTTGCCAAAAATGCCATTCTTGTTCATTATCTTGGAGCACCAGTGCTCAGCATAGTTCTCTATGGGAATCATAGCATTTAGTGTTACAAACAAACATAGCAAAATTCAACCATAAACTGTCTCTGTCATTTACTTCTTTAGTTATCATTGAGCTGCTTTTATTGAACAAAAATTATATTTCACCTTATTCTTATCTCGATCAATAAAATTCAACCTTCCCAAGAGCCATCTTTTTCACTTTATTAATTTTCCCAAATTTGAAAAAATACTCTCTCACTATATTTTTCTACACTGTAAAACCCAAAAAGTTAAGGTAACTCAAACCATTTGAGGAAACTGATTGCAACAAACCATTTAAGTTTAAAAACTAATCCTATTGAGAACTGTGAATCTATTTGAGTAAACGAAGCGATTTGAGCACAGTAAAACCCAATAAATGAAGAGAACTCAAACCAACTGAGTGCTGTAAAACCCAATTAGTTAAGGCATTTCAAACCGTTTAAGGAAACCAATTGCAACAAACCATTTAAGTAAAAAAAACTACTGTATGAGGACTGTGAACTTACTCCATTTAATTTAAAGTAATGAGGTATTTAATTAACTCATTACCTTCAACACTGAGTTCAAAACTCTTTTCAGATGAGTAGGATTAACTTTCAGTCAATTTTGAGTTAACTACACTCATTTCATTTGATGAAGTTGACTGTTGGGTTTAATAGTGTATTAATTACTTTATTTAAACATGTTTATTTAGCCACAATTCACTAGTATTAGAGTGCATGGAACAAGTATGAAATAATTATGAATGATTGTTAAAGGAAGTGTTCCTGACAGAAAATAGAAGAGAAAAAAGCATTTTACCACTGGCACTGTTAAAAGAGCAGGGGTTGTCTTCTCTATCAGAACGGTCAGGGCAGTTGGTCTCAACCTTCCAAGCGTTTGCGAAGGAAACCGCTGTGCCCTCCACCAATCCCTGAGGGGTTCTCATATCATCAACCAGCACTCTGTTAAAATCTCCACAGAGACCTGCACAAACAGATGAACACCACAATTGGATATTAAGTTGACCTTTATAAATATAATCTTATATTTGCATTTGTAACATCTGCATAAATGAGTAACAGAAGCCAAGCTGCATTTCTAGGTTTGTGATGGTCAGAAATAATGGTGGCATATTTTATTATATTAATAGTTAGAATGTTTGCATACTTTAAACTCTACATTAAACCATACTGTATGTTCAGTCAAAACTATAACATTGTCATATCTTATTAACCTGAAAGTCTGCTGTCATTTACATGATTCATGTACATTTTTATATGTTGAAGCAAACACTTTGTGTTTCTGACATTTTAGGCATACAGATAAAGTGAATGTGGACCCATTTAAAATAAATTATTTGCAAACAGTTTAAATGACTCTTACAAATACAATTACTTCGATGCCTTGAAATCTATACATTTAAACATTTCTTTATAATAATAGAAAGTCCATTACCACCAAAATTCATGACAGGTTATTGCAATGGGTTTACTATTAATGCTTTACTGTTATTTGCTAAATATTTTCTCACCGCGTGTCTTGGTCTTGAAGCTCTGATCCACAGTGATGTACACCTGCATGAGGGGCACCAGCTGTACCAACACTCGCAGCCCAAAGTTTACATTAATCAGGACGTGAAATGATGATGGATTGAAAACGATGAATGGATGTGAAGCTGAGAGAATGTGTCACAAAGAGTTTGGAAAATGTTTCAAAAAATATCCGTCTTCACAAACATCAATCCTTAAAGTAGTGTTCATTTTGTCAAAGAAAACAATGGCAAAGAATTATGACATTTTTATTCCAGTGCTAAAACAAGACAAAGATTTATGACACAGTATGGGTACTTTTAGATACTAAAGGTGATTACATCAGTATGCAATGTTGTTGAATAAAAAAAAAATTGACCAAAATGTAGTCAAAAAGATCTAAATGAATAAACATTATAACGTTATACACACTTTAATTGTTTTCAGTTAAGGCTCCTACACACCGGGACGCTTTTCGTTTGCATTTATCGTCAATGTTTTATGAGATGTTTTTCCGTAATCAAACCCAGGCGATTTTCACTGGCGACAGAAGAGTATGCAAAATCGCTCCTTGACATTAGATGGCGCTATACAACTTTAAGCTTCTGACACCCGCTTATTACACAGAAGAAGAGGAGGAGAGGAAGTTCACACGCTTCATGTTAAAGTTACTGGTGACTCGAACAAGCATGGATGGTTCAAGCAGCAGCTCCAGCTCTAGCGTTATTGTTCACCAGTGCAATAAGCAACTTCATGTTCATATCGCCTCTGGGTATCTTCAATGTGCGCTCGCATTGACAGTTTTGTGCTTGAGCGCCTCCAAGTGCTGTTTACTGTAACTTCAGCAGCTTCGTACATGTGAACAAAAGTGCCAATCTGATTGGTGCAGAAGGTTTTGATGCGGCGTTGTTTTTTTTTAAAATGACGCTTTTGCGCCTGTCGTTTTGCGCGTTGGTGTGCACGATTACATTGACGCCCTTTATTTAGTCATGAGACATTAAACGTTGATGGAAAACGCTTGCAAAAAAACGTCTCGGTGTGACGGGCCTTTATGCTGCTGGTGCAATTTTCTGTTTGGTTCAATTAAAAGGTGCCATTAAAAGTGCCCCTAATTATGGTTTCAAGAGTTCACACTTAGCTAATTATTGATAATAAACAATCTGTCCTGGAAGAGAGCCCTGAGCTTAGAAGATTCTCGAGCCCTGGGCTCCCTCCTGTCTGCAGGGCAAGTGAGGAGTTTGAGCTCAGGTAGGTCTCGAGAACTCCCCTGGTATATTTATGGCTAATGACAGATTATAGGGATTGCTATAGAGAGATATACTGCTGACTAAGAACTCATCTATGGGGCAAATTTGGTTTGGTTAATTCACTTATATTGCATGTCTTTGGACTGTGGGAGGAAACCCACACAAGCAGAACATGTAAATCTGCACAGAAACATTGACTGGCCTTTAATCAGTGACATTCTTGCGGTGAGGCAACAGTGCTAATTACTGGGTCCCCACATCAACCTATCTAGGAAAATGGAGGAGGAGTAGGGATTGGAGGGAAGAGGGGAATTCTTTAAGACAAAGATAACTGAGGTAAGAGACTCAAGAGCCATCTGATTGGTAAATCATGTGTTAGCTAATGCGGGACTAGCTGTGATCAATCATGCAATCCTCTTGAAATTAGTTTACTAGGCATACCTAGTTTTAAAAAAATGGAGCATAATACCAAGGGTTTTTCGTTGGAACTAAGGGCTTTATTTTTAAAACTATGAGTAAAGCAGTCAATAGTCCACTTACCACAAACCATATATAAATGTTTGACATTGGATGGGTCAAGGAAAAAGCTTTATAGGGGGACTGTGTTTCAGTATACTGGTTTTAAATGATAAACGGATTCTCTCTGTTCACCTGGGGTATATGGAAGTAGAACTAGTCCATTGTGTTTTACTGTCCCATCTTCAGAAATCACCAGACGCTAATGAAGAAAAACATACATGTTCAATTTCAAACTGATCTGCAATATTCATTCTAAGATTTGCTTGTAAGGGAATGTACTCACATTAACCGTGTCATTGTTAAATATCACTTCAATTGATTTTAAGCAAGTGTCAATGTTAAGGGCAGCACAAGGAGAAATCTGTCCCAATATAATAAACTTTGACCCCTCGGAGTCCTTCAAAAACAAACACAGAGTTAGTGTTTAAAAAAAAAAATTCAAATACAGTATTAGCAAAAAATAATAATAATAATAATTGCTGCATAAAAAGTGACATGGTATGAACAAATACAAACACATACAAATATATCTTATACCTTATTCCATCTTTTATATCTTAGCAACAGCAGAATGTTCTTACTTTTGAGAGCACATAGTTACAGTCCCCATGGAAAGTGAATTCCTGTCCATCGAAGGTGGTGAAGTGAGATCCTTCCTCTACTGCGCACCGGCCAAGAACGGGTTTTATTTTACAGTTCCATTTTCCATTCTGACACACACTGAATGAAAACCAGACAATTTCATTCATAAGAAAAAAACACCCTTTAGACTACAGATGTTGCATTCTGTAATAGTGTGGTCTCTCAAAATTTTAGTGTGGTCTCTTAAAAATTTGCTTTTGTAAATAAAAGATGGACAAAGTAAAGAGTGTCATTACCAATCTTGCTCTTCGTCTTGTAGAATATCTTGTGGTTTGTAGATGCGGTCGTGCTTGCAATGACATTGCTCTCGTGGAATGCAGCCCGCATTCAAGATGTCATCAAACACAGTTTCTATGACACATCATATTTTATCAAATACACAGTTTTTGTCTTTTGTGCACAAATTATTCACAATTGCCTGTTTTTCACATCATTTTACACAAAAAAGACATACATTCAGATACATACAGTAGTGTGAAAAAGTGTTTGCCCCTTACTGATTAATTTTTTGTTGCATGTTTCTCATACGTTAATGTTTCAGATCATCAAAAAGTTACCCCCTAATTGTTTAATTATTAGATAATTAATGTGAACTATTATTAAGAGAAATTAAAATCCAAAACTACCCAGCCATGTATGAAAAAGTGTTTAAACAAAATTGCCTGAGTTAAATTTTTCTAGACACACTCAAGCCTGATTACGGCAATACCCTATTTGCAAACTTAAAGTAGACCAAAAGATCCTCAAAACCTAGACATCATGCCGAGATCCGTGGAAACGTAAAAAGAGAAGCTAATTGAGATCTATTAGTCTGGGAAAGGTTAAAAAGTCGCTTCTAAATCTTTGGAACTACAGTGAGCCATTGAGAGTCGTTATCTACCAATGCCTATCACCATAAGAAAAGAGACTTTCATAAAAGTTTCAAGATGAAAACCACTGCTGAGCAAAAAGAACAAAGGCTCCTCTCAGTTTTGCCAGAAAACATCTTTATGATTTCCAAAGCACACCAGCAAGGTTCCTTCTGAGTGGCATAGACAAAGTCCTGACCTGAATGTAATTGATATGTTGTGGCATGAGCAGGGGCGGACTGGCCATCTACCAATTCTGGGCTGGACCATTTTTTTAAACGTAGGCCGGTATGATATTTTTAATAATATTTTTTTTTATAAGTATTGCTTTACATACAGGCAGTTTTTGTTTCTTGCAAGGGGTGAATATTATGATGATGATGATGATGATGATGATAATAGTAATAATAATAATAAATGTTAAGCATTGGCCCAATCAGTAATGGCCAGCTGGTTTCGAGATGGGCCGACCCAATCAGAGGTTACGCGAACATAATAAAAATCTGGCAAGAATGTCAAACAAACATTAGGGGCAACACAAGCTAATTGTCAGAGATGGACCGTAAAAAAAGGAAAGGCGGCGCCAAAAAGCTTCAATTGAATGAGATTTATGAGATTCAATTAAATATTGTGAATTAGGGACTGACCAGGTGGGCAGAAGCAGCCATCGATATTGTGCTCCTCACACTGTTTGTTTGTGTTTTCATGTGAGCACGTGTCTATGCAGGGGGAGCCGCTCTCAGAATGGCTCATGTTGTAGGGGCACTTCACAGCTGCATGAGAAAGCAAGTTATAATAAAAATGTTACAAATTATAGGATGAAATATTCCATTTAATAAAATTATTTAAACGAAAACAACTTCTGCCTCATAACCTCTTACATTAGTGGTTTATACAACAATATACATATGCAAACAAAGTAAGGAAATAAGACAAAAACAAGTTCCTTACCACAAAAGTCTTTTGTTCTCCAGGTTGATGGAGTTCCTCCATTATGTGAACACTGGCGTGAATATTCAGACAGAGTCGCACAGACGGAAGATTTCTTGCTGAAGCATCTATCATAAACGCAGGCGTCTACATATGGATAGTAGCTCACGGCACAAGAGGACCAGACTTCAGCCCTGAAAAGCTCTTCACATTCTGCTTGCTGTGGAGACACAGGTATGGTGTTTATTTAGCTTTTGCTCTCAGAGGCCAATCTAAACTAAATGTATTCTATTATTCTTTTAATCTGTTTGTCAGCATGAACAGTTGCGTTTTTAGATGTAAATAAATAAGCCATTTCTTAAATAGATTCTAAATACACTCTATTAAAACCCATAAATAAAAGTTGTGACTTACATAATCTTCACATTTAGCTGTCCAGTTTTTCTTTTCCTCAATCTCAGAAGGATTTTCACAAGATTCCATTAAGTTAATTTTGTGTTTATTTCCAAACTCTATGTAGCCCATTTTTCTGGTGTTTTCTGGTTTGTTAAATAAGATTATGCACAGATTAGTGCCCTAATGATGAAAGTTGATCTCCTAGAACATACAGTTAGCAATGAAACAAGAACAAAATTAGACAGAAGTCTGTTATTCACAGCAACTGACCTGCTATATCGAACTCATCACCAATCCCATTGAAATTGCCGCACAATCCACAGGTTTTATTTTGATATCTATTGTCCAGCTCAACCTTAAACAGCACAAGCAATTAATTAACATTTTTACTACATAAAATTAATGTTCAGTTATTAATAAAAATCTTAAATAGTAAAAACAGTCAGGAATAAGTGTCTCACCGTGACTGCCCCATCTTTGCTCCACATGACCGTCAGGCCTGTTTTGGATCGGAAATTGGTGTAGATTGTGTTCTCTTCTATAAGGATCCCTGATTCATACACGGGCAGCTTTGTACTAAAAGGAAATGATTTAAGTAAATAACACACTACTTTTTTATAACTTCTCTGTGTTTACTCAGGAAGGAAATAAGCAGTGCTTTAGAATCTTACATTTTGTCATCGATCATGACATTGTTTTCGCTGATTGAAAACATTTTGCCATTGATGCTAACCACGATCCTGCTGATCTTTGGGCCACTGCGGGTTTGGGTTCTTTTCACATCAACCGAGAACTGTTTTGATGTGCAGTCCGACACCAGGTTATACTCGCACAAGCCTGGGTACTGATAAATGTCCCCATCGAACGTCTTGAAGTGGAAACTTTCCCATGTGCTACACATGCTGGTGTGCTGATTGCTCTGATAGAAGGGAACTAAGGAAGAAAAAGAAGGAAAAAACACTTCAGTGTCCACTTATAGTGGTTTACAGTGTGTCAAACAATGCCAAGTTATAATGTTAAGATGTTTTAGGATGTTTATATGATATCTGCTTGGTCAAAATAGATTTTCTAATTTTCAAAAATGCATTTTAACGTAAACTTTTGGATCTACAATTATACAGACATTTTATTTCCCAAGTGATATTTGACAGAATAGGGAAATTTCCACCTTATTACCTACATAATGTGTTTTCGGTTACACTTTATAATAACTACATACTATAAATAATTTATTAAGCATTAGCAAATAGTGAATTCATTATCTGTTAAGCATTAACTCTACATTAATAAACGTTAGTAAGCAGTTTATAATTGCAGCTACAAATGCTTTATTCTTGACTTATAAGCACCTATATAATGTGGTTAATAATTGTATTTTCATACTCTGTTAATGATTTATTTTTCATTACTAAATTAAGTATCGAATTATTTACAAATCGTTTGTATTTAAGAGTAGTTGAAGGTTTTCTGGATCATTCAGAATGAGTTAGTAAATGATTAATAAACTATTGAAATCAACATTTATATGTCTTATTATTCAGGCATATACTAATAGTTAACTAATATGTTAGTAAATGCTTTATTAACTCAACTTCATGCAGTTTTGTGACCTAATCTAAAGTGAGGACTATTCATGCTTTATAAATGCCTTATAAATGACTATTAAAGGCTCAGAATCAAATGAACGATAATCTGCGCAATCTTTCTAAAAAGTAAAATTACTGTAAAGTTTAAAAATTGCAAAATAACAGGAGTGTCAAAATATGACATCCAACTGGATAAAACAACAACAATATAATAATTTAACCATATAATAGGATGTAATGTTTAAACCACAGTGATTCTATTTTAGAAAAGGTTGTAAAGATTTATTTTTCATTTGAAGTAGTTTCATTTGTGTATCTTTAAATGAAGATAAATTAATAATTTATTTTTTTCCTGTTTAGAATTTAACTGAGCCTTTATTTGTCATTTATAAGGGATTTATAATGCATGAATAGTCCTCACTTTAGATTAGGTCACAAAACTGCATGAAGTTGAGTTAATAAAGCATTTATTAACATATAGAGTAACTATTAATATATGCCTGAATAATAAGACATATAAATGTTGATTTCATTAGTTTATTAATCATTTACTAACTCATTCTGAATGATCCTAAAAACCCTCAACTACTCTTAAATACAAAGAGTTTGTAAATAATTCGATACTTAATTTAGTAATGACAAATAAATCATTTACTAAGTATGAAAATACAATCATTAAACACATTATATAGGTGCTTATAAGTCAAGAATGGAGCATTTGTAGCTTCTGTTATGGACTGCTTACTAACACTTATTAATGTAGAGTTAATGCTTAACAGATAATGAATACACTATTTGCTAATGCTTAATAAATGATTTATAGTGTGTAGTTATTATAAATTGTTACCGTGTTTTCTTCTGGAAAGTCTTATTTCTGTTCCCTTTGCTCGAATAAAAGCATTTGTTTGAATTTTTTAAAATATATTTTTATCCATTCAGTCATTCATTTTCCTTACATTTACATTTAGTCATTTAGCAGACGCTTTTATTCAAAGCGACTTACAAATCGCTTTGGATAAAAGCTTAGTCCCTTCTTTATCAGGGGTCGCCACAGCAGAATGAAACGCCAACTATTCCAGCAAATGTTTTATGCAGTGGATGCCCTTCCAGCCACAACCCAGTACTTGGAAACACGTATACACTCTCACATATTCAAACACTACAGCCAATTTAGTTTATTAAATTCACCTAGCGCATGTCTTTGGACTGTGGGGGAAAGCGGAGCACCCAGAGGAAACCCATATCAACACAAGGAGAACATGCAAACTCCACAAAGAAATGCCAACTGGCCCAGCCTGGGCTTAAACCAGCGACCTTCTTGCTGTGAGGCGATAGAGTTAACCACTGGGCCACTGTGCCACCCTACATTTTTATTATATATTTTAAATATATATATATTTTTTTATTATTAGCTCCCTTAAGAAATATGATTTTGGATTGGCTACAGAACAAACAATGTCCAATGACTTGCCTAGTTACTCTAATTGACCTGTTAAGTCAATAATTAATTAGTAAAGCCATAAACAAATGTACTTAAAGCAGAATACAACTGCAAAATAACTAGTAAAATATGCTGAACTATCATCATGGCAAAAACAAAATAAATGAGTTAGAAACTAGAAATTAGTTGTTAAAACGAAAAATCTGCTCTCGCTTAAACGACTCTGGAAATATTTTTTACATTTTAGCTAAAATGTTAATAACTTTGCCTTAAACTGTAGATACAAACAAAAATGGACACAATTTGATACTTGAGTTCAATGTGTTAAAACGTACCAGCAAATGTAACTTTTATTTTAATGTAACTGTTTTTTAATTAAATTGTAAATGCAGTTATGTTCAAAGATTCATTGTTCTTGTTCATTGATGTCACAGATTACACAATATCAGTATATATCCTCAATAAGATTAAGTCTTCCCTTTTTAAAATAAATATGAAAGTTCAAAATGTTAGTTTAAAGCTCATTAAACTTGACATCTGTTAATACATTTCTGTCTTATTAGTACTCTTTTGTTTATCCATAAACACTGTAATGTCTACCTGGAGTTGTTGGAGGTGTCGTTAGCTCCACTTTGTTCAGATGAAAATCATAATCTCCATAATCGAACATAAAACCTTTAAACAAACAAACAAACAAACAAACAAACAAGAAACAGAGTCATATTTTGTATGTACCATAGATAACTGTGATTTAGCAAAATATTTTCGATTGTCCTAACCTGCTTGTATGAACTGCAGGCCCGTCATTAGGATGACCCATCTCAGCATCCACATCTGGGACATCCTGACCATCCCCTCAGAACCCATCCTCCAGAGCTAATGTGAGTTTGTTGTCATCTCTTGTTCCTTTTATAGTAATTTTTAATTTTCTGTGGAACTAGATGAATGTCGTCTGTTATCAAAAGGTGGGACATTACTATTTGATTCTAAATAAATGTTTAATGGCTGTTTGATATACTAAACAAGCTTGATGCAAATCTTGTTCACTTCTCGTAAAACTGACTTTTCTCCAGAGTAAACAGGGATGTGTGTGTGTTGACAATTGGGGGTACACGTCTTTTCTGCAGAAGTTGCACAGTATAATACACTGATGAATATGAATTCAATCAGGTTTGGCAGGATTATTCCACAGCATTTACTGATATAATTTAAGATTATTGTGCTTTATTCCCTTTATCGATGAAAATAGATGTATACCATAGTTATAACAATTGTATTGGACAATGTCAAGTTTTGCTGCATTCAAAACCGATAAACAAATAATTTAAGCATGCATCTGTACACATATAAAATGGTAAACTGTGAAGAATCCACTTATGCAGATTTTTAGTAAGCAGAGGTAGAGTATGAATGAATCCTTACTCATACAGTACCACTTGAATAAAATACTTCATTAACACCATGTCCTACAATAACAACACGCCATGTCACAAGATTCCAGCTACAAGCAAATTGGCTCTCTGAAACCAAACAGGACATTTAACAATTAAATTCCAGCCACTGCACAGTCCCAACTAAATGGTAAAGGTTTAATCAGGCTAATCTAATGAATTCATATGAAACTTCGTTAACATTATTAATAGGTATAATTAATAGTCACTGGTGTTTTTGGTTTGCACTGAGTCTCAGTTCTGAATGTCATTTTCAACCTGTAGATCTGAGGTAAATAATCTGCTGCTAATTCCAGTAGTATGGCAATAAATGACACGTAAAATGGTATATAAACTCACATTGGGAACATTTCAAACTGAATAAAGCACATCATCTGTTCCCGATGTGATCTTTGTCTCAGTATATGCTGTTGTTCTGCTGTGATGTTGCAGACATAGTGTGAAATTTCACATGCAAAAGGTATCTTTTATCACAGGTTTTGGCACTTGTAGTTAGAAAAAGGTATGGCCATAGTTGCTCTTGATACTGTAGCTTTTGGACTGTTTACAACTGAATCATGTTCTTCCACTGATTAACTATTATAGGAAGTTTCATTTAAAAATCTCATCCCTATGTCCTTACCCCTTCTAAAATTTTATATTTGACGCATTCGCTTGTTCGCTTGAGTGCGTGCGGTGAATGTGACGTCAACGCGGAGTTTGTGGATGTTCGCTTTGGGTACGCACGGCATGTTTTCGGCTTTTTTGAGACTTTTGGATTTTTTTGGACACTTTTTTTTTTTTTTGATTGTTGGACGATTATTGCCTTTTTTGTATAATAGAGGAAAGAAACTAGCCAGACAGTAATGTGTGAATTGAGCGGGCTAAATCTAAAAAAAAAAAAAAAAAACATCAGTATTTTTAAGTACTGTGAGTGTGCTCTTTTATTTTGCTTTTATTCTTGCCATAATAAAAAATATACTTGTAGAGCAGCCCATGTTCTGTTGCCAATACCATTAAACTTTAATCATTAAAACTGTCCGAGACATGAACAAAAGCATGTGATGCATCAAAGTTTGATTGAAAAATTCTTGAATTGTTAGAAAAATCCTTACAATCATTAAAATAATTTATAAAAACAATCAAATAGTTAGCTTAAAAATAATGAATGATATTAATGATATGGCGTAGTTCCGGAAACTTTCTACTTCTCTGTTTATCTGTCTGATTTTACTAATTTGTGTTGCACCACTAAACAGTTTAAATGTAGCATTACGTTCCAACTAAATATTTAGCCGCCTCACCCCCATGTATAACGGTAGAAAAGAGATGACAGCGAGATTAGTTTACATTGAGGATTACTTGCGATGATAATGAAGAATAGTCTAATCTACTCTAAACTAATCTACTTATAGCCATGATTTCCTCCCAAATCTCACATTTTCTTTGGTTGATGAAAGAAGAGTTAAATTTTCCCATATTTTTTTGTGTTAATTGTTTCCATCAATTGAAATAAGAATTTCTTTATGACTTTTATTCTTCCTGCTCATTTCTCTTTCACGTGTTGGATGTAAAAACATTAAACTTGCATTTTTTTTTATAACTTCATGTGCACTTACTAAAAATTTAATTTATGAGTTTATTTTCAGAGGACAGTTGTGACAGAAATGTGAAAATGGTCCATTAGGCCACTGGGATGAGCTCTACCGAATTAAAATCATTGCAAACCAAATATCATACCTGCCCAAGGGATTATGGGGCCTGAAATGTCCATTAATGGTCCCCCTCAAAATTCCAAATGGCCCTTTGATGTGACTATTTGTGAGTACTTCAGTTTAGAATGGCACTTCAGTATGGCGGCTATGATTGTTTTTTATTCTGAAGTGCCCTTCGGAGGGTTCACCAACCTAATTTCCCCAAGTAGGACATGTTCCTGGATTAACATTTATGTTGATTCTGAAACAATATGCCAATCAGAATTAAGATATGTTTACCGTAGCTTAGGCTTATGGTTATTGTTATCCAACTACTATTCCCCTCTGATATTGGGAATAATTTCCAGTTATGGTTGGGTTTAGGAATAGGGAATAGAAATGGATTACATTTTTAAACAAAACTGAGGTCCCAGGATCAACATAGAAGTTAATCCAGGATCGCAGAATTGGTTTGTTAGTAGCAAGGAAAATTGAAGTTAAGTGATCTTCAAAATTAAGACTTTTTTGACTATAAATAAAATTAAAAAGAGTAAAAAGTGTTATTTTTCTATTTTGTATTAAGTAAACATATTCATTTTGAAATGTATTATTGGGTAAATTACAAATCGCTTCCAAAATAATACTTTGTCAATCGAATAAAATTTTCCAAGTACTTATTTCAACCGATTGACTTTTAAGTTCAGTGATTTTACCATCAACAACTGTTCATGACCCCATGTACTCACCTGGAGCACAAATTATTGGTTCTCCTTGAGTATGCATGTTAGTCAATATTCAAGATATGTTGACAATGTAAGATGACTGGAACAACCAGCTGATCCACTTAATTATGAAAAGATTTTTCTATATAATTGAACTATGCATATCCTGTTTCCTGTCTAATGCAAATACACCATACTTGGATGTCTGTAATCATCAAACAACCTAGATATGTAACATGTCTTTTTCCCAAAGGTATGCTTTTAAAAATTGAGCTTATCTTTTTCTTGTCATATACCAAAATCACCCTGACAGAATCAGTTTTTCTCCCTGATTAGTCAATGTAATTTTACTTTATTAAATGAGCTCTTTTGATAGCAATTTAACAAAATAATGCAAGAGCAGATATATTTTAAACATTTTTTGTTCCATTGTTAATTGTCAAACATGGGCTCATTATGAAAATGTAGCCCTATATATGTACATCTCTGGAGATCACGAATTATGTAGCCAGAGGAATGTATAGCTGCGTTTCATCTTAAAAACGAACGCTACAGGGCGGTATGATGCCATTGCTTTTCATGCTACCAGCTGACCACTTACCTCCGAATGGACAGCTTTCGCGCTGTTACTAGTTTGTCCAGTGGCTTTCGCGTATGTCTGAGGATTTGAGACGGAGAGCAGAGTTGACCATGACAATGTGGTTCGAGTCTGGCAAAGGACGGTTCCAAAAAGCGGGTAAGACAAAAATACAAGCCAAACAATTAAATCAAGACGCCTTTTCTTTTGCTGGATTGATTTTAAAGGTCGAAATGGAGGATGGAAGTGGTGGGGCTATCGGTTTGTCATTGTCGACAGCAGCCTCTGTTCTTTCCGCAAGAAGAGCAGGCATGAATGTCACTCGCTTAAGAAATTACAGATATTAAAAATCGAATTTCTGAAAAAAACTACAAAAAAAAAAGAGCTCCTGGGACGTATTTGGTGCTATCCAGAAATGTATAAGGATACACAACCAAAATGAGTCTGGGTTGTTGAAGTTTGCTTTGATGATCATTGTACTTCAAAACAACTCAACTGTAGGGTCAAAGATAAACAGGGGCTTGTACCCAAAAATGCCCCCAAAATGACCAAACAACCCCACCCCCCCACAAATGAAAGGAACTGGACAAATTTTCCCCTGCACAAATCCAAACCCTTATAGCTGTTGCATTATAATGTGCATATTTCCATTATAGATATGCATTTTTCAAAATATTGCAGTCCTACCTAGAAATGTTATTTTTAAAAGCATAATTTACATAGTTTTTTGTTATTCCGATTAAGTGACTGTTTTAACTACTTTACATGGAAAGATATAATTACTAAATGTAAAAATTAATAAAGCTAAAAAAAAGAAAGAAAATGCAAATAATACATTTAGTTCTGACCTAATTATTAGATTATTTAGTTTATTGTCTCCAATTCATTTAGTGAATTAGAATTCTAGTCACACCAAATAGACAAAATGCTGTCCATGTATCTCTCCATTCTATGGCGAATATACTTTACAGTGCTCAGCGTGTACGAGTACACCACTGACAAATCTCTCTTTTAAATATTTTTAATAGGAAGCTTTACAATATTATATTTGTGCATATACATTAGTCAATACTGAAGCCAAATCTGGAACTAATCTAACAAAATAACTCACGATAGCGGTCCAAAAACTAGTACACCCACATTTATGTTATAGAAAAATATTAAATGCAGATTTAAAAAAAGAAAAGTCAAGAGAAGCAAAAATTTAGTTGACATTTTGTAGGTTGTAATTTATATTTGCAATATTTTGCTTAAATTCAATTGTATTATCTTTCTATTACTAAATATGTTTGTTGACAAAAAAATTATGTAAATAAATATATCAGTCAAAAACACATGCCTATATTCACTGATAAATGGATAAAAATATTCATTTTCATGGGTTGTACTCAATGCTGAGCACTGTGTCAACATAAACCAAAAAATTAACATATTCTTAATGCAACACTCAATACACATACATTTAGGTTTAAAATGCTTTTTTAATTGCTTTTAATTGCATGTAATGAAAACAGTACACAATTATCCAACAAAGAAAAACAAACAAAGCTCTATAGATAAAGTTGAAGAAAAGTTAAACATACAGCATGTGCAATTTTAAATTAGTTTCCGATCAAAGCTTCACTAAGATTTGTTTTGGGTCGGATTCCCCACTGCTGTTCACGGAAATCTGACGCTACGTTTTCTTCTGCTGGTTTCAGCGAGTGTTTGGCTCACTTCCGCTTCGTGACATTTAGTTCTGCTGCAGGAACACTCTTCAACATGGATGTATGTGTGATTTATTATGTCTCCGTTTACACAAGCAAGATCGACTGTGCGATTACTTGAGCGTGTTGCCTGGCAACAGCTACAGGAGGACAATCCAGGATTAGCGTACCTATGTAAAGAGAGAAAAGAAAATATTATAATTAAGAAAAAAATACTACACAGCTAAAAATGAACCTTTTTTCTTGGTTAATTCAATTAAATTTAGCTGCACCCACCAATTTTGAGCACCATTACTACATGTTTTATATTAACAGATTTATTGCATTTGAAATCAACTCTAATCAAAACCAACAAAGAACAAAAATTTGCATGCGCTCACCGGCCTGCACGCACTGCTTGACATAAATGAGATGAACTGAATTAACAATAATAACTGTGCTGTTCTTACAGGTGGTGTCTGATATTGCGTGGATGATATTGACAAATAACTTACTGCTTACTTAAGCAGTAACGGTCTTTTCATGAGCTGCAATATTAATTTCATCTCAGTGAATGCAGCTCTTTAGCAATGGCGAACGTGGTATCAGCCGCACGACTGAAAGCATCGTGATGATTAAATGAAAGATTAAATAATGTTAGAAAATCTCCTGCTTAAAATGAGTAGATTCAGTGGCAAATACTGTTACTTGAAAACTCTGTCCCACCGGCTTTACAGTCATTGGCTTTACTCATTTTTATAGCAGACTTTAACCACTGGAAGTGTTTTATCCAATCTTTGAAAAGTGTAAGTGCTGGATTAACATTCATTACATGATCAGTAATCAGATGTGCCATTATTTGTAACTTTAGGTGGTTTCTAAATCTGTCAGTGTGGTTTTCATTCACTCGTATCCAGACCTTTACGTTTTCGTGGCTGTAGCTCCCTGTCATCAGAACGAATGATTGACAGCTGATCTTAACCAATCCATTCGTGTTCTGTTCTAGTGAAGTGGGCCAATAAAAAGAGCTTGACAAGCAATGTGGGCTCTTTTTACTGCAGCAAATGAACATGTCAAATGTTTTGAACTATTTCTGAGCGCTGCATTTGGTGTTCTTTAGTGCAAAGATGCCTTTTGCGTGAATGCCTTGTGGAAATATAAATTTTTATCATCTAATTTCAAATTAACAATAATCTACGTATAACTAAAAAGTTATATTCTCTGGTTTTTAATTATATAATTTCATTAACATCCCAGCTAGGAGGGACATTTCTGATTACAGGCTAAGCCAAAGTAATGCAAATTGTCAGTTTCACAGCATGGGGTGTCTATTGTTTTCTCTTTTCAATCAAATGGTCAGGAGGTTTCTGTCTCCAGAACATGATAAGATCAAGGCTGAAAGAGCAGTTTACCATGCTGACTCCAACCCTTAATTTGCATGCTCTGTTTAGCCATATCCCCTCCTCCTAAGAACACAATATAGCCATGAAATCTTAGACTAATTCAGACTATTTTGCAGACTTGTGAGAGACTTGTGAAAGAACTTGCAGACTGCGGACCTCTAGTAGGCTCTTGCAGACACATTGGACACTTTAAAGACGCTGTATGACTGCAGATTAACCAACATGTCTCAATAAAGGAATTCTGCTTGTTTCGAGTCTCCTGGACTGGGTTCTCTCTTCTCTTTTTCACTCGCTCATTTATTTTTTTTTTCAACAACTTGGTGCCGTGATCCGGATAGAGACTGAAATCCTCAAATTCTCAACAATTTGCCACAAAAGACTGAAATCCACCTGGAATTCAACTTGAAGCTTCAAGATCAAGGAAACTTCTTCAGACGGAATCTTCAGCTCAACGGCAATTTGAAGTCACTCAGCGGACGTCACAAATTCTCAACTATTTGCTGACTGCAACCCTGATGAACATTGAAGCTACCTGAATACAAAGATCAGATCACTCCAGACTGAATCTTTTCAGCTCAACCTCGATTTGGTGAGTTTCACTCTATCAAAAGAACCATACAGACCAGTCTATACACATGGTTATTCTCTGCTCCATCAGAGAAAAGTTAACAAACAGCTGCAGGGTTTGTTTAACAAAAAGTTATCCTCTATTTCAATAGAGAAATAACAGTTTATCCTCTGTTCAGACAGAGAAGTAAAGCCTTACGTGCTATTTTTCTTTTAAAAAGTTTATCCTCTCTTCAGAGAAGTTAAGCCTTATGCGCTATTTTCTTTTCTTTTGTTTAACCTCTGTTCAACCAGAGAAGTTTACCTTTAGCTATACAAGCTAATTTATGTTATCTCTTGTTCAGGCAGGAAGTTTTAGCAACATGTGCTAATATTGTTACCCTCTGTTTCGCCAGAGAAGAAATTACTACACTTTCATCTGAAAAGTTTTAGTATTTTTACTTTGTGATAATAAGCTCACAAAATGTTCAGACAGAATACAAGACTGCTCACTACAACTGAAAAAGGTAGTTTAAAAACTCCTTTATTGTCAGATCAGGATTTCAAATCGCTGCTACAACAGCACATGGACTCAATAACAGAGTCAGTCAGACTAAATTTGACAAAGAAATTTAGCATTGACCCAGATGATGTTTGGACATTAGATGAATGCAAGAAAGTGCTTGATGCATGCATTCGCAAAAACAATGTAAAAGGCATTATCTGCTGCTACAGAGAATTCAATTTATCTCGAGCTAAACAACAAGCTCAAGCTAAATCAGAATTTGAAAAACAGATCCAAGAGCTTCATGCTAAGATAACCTCATTAACAAAACAACTGAACCTCAAGAAATCAAAAACTGACATTGAGGAGGTTAGTCAGCCTGATAATAAACATCCTGACTTACAAATTGTCTCTGAAACAGACATTTCCATCCAGTCAGCAAATGATTTACCTATAGGTTCAGTGGAGGTTTGTGGTGCCAGAAGATCTAAGAGAACTGAGAGTTCACACAACAACACTTCTGTTGTTCAAATTCAAACAGTTTCCAGAACACTAGGACCTAGAGAAATAGACAGATTATCTCAAAGCTTACCATCAGCACGCACAAATTTTTCAGAGTTTAGCAGAGCACTAATCAGCAAAATGCGTCTTTATGACATGACATTAACAGAAGTCACCCAGCTAATGTCTCAAATTCTCACTGAATCTGAATTCAACAGTTTTGAGCATACTGTGACCTCTAAATTACAACATGCCAGTAAGGATGATTTGAGAGAGGGTGTTTTGAAAGCTCTAAAGAACATTGTTGGCCCAAAGATCGCCTGGTCAAAAGTGACTTGTTGTGTGCAAAGGAAAGATGAATCTGTGAATGAATTCACTGAGAGATTTTGTCAATCCGCCATAACTTACAGTGGATTAGCTGATAATTCGGACAGTGTGCTAGATGATAAGGGACCCCTAGTCCGCATCTGGTCAGATGGCCTTGCAACTGAATACAGACAAGCTTTGCCATTTCTTAACATCACCTGGTCTTCCACCACTCTCAGAAATAATATGAACAGTTTAGCTTTGTGGGAAAGAGACTCTTACATCAAAGACAGAGTCAGATTTGAAGCAGCCGCCACTAAGGTAAACACAGAAAAGACATCAAATCATAAATGTCTTAGGAAAAATATCTGTTGTCATTACTGTGGTAAAAAAGGACATTGGATGAGAGAGTGTAGAAAGAATAAAAAGAACTTTAAAGAGATGAACAGGGTAAATCAACTTCTGAACAGTTTGCTAAATGCCCTCAACATACCCCTCCCCTCATCACTAAATCCATTGAGCTGTCCACAAAGATGCTAACCATTTTTGGCTGTGAGTGCTTAATGTCCCAGTTCATTTACAATTAAGATGAAAGACTCTTTGTAAAAAGACACAAAGGAAACTTCTTCCTTTTTATTGGGGAACTCTGCTTAAGTCCACTTACAGCCTGGAATGTGTTTAACACATTTTCCAATCACTACCTATTCAATGTTATGATGTCTGATAGGACTGATATTTATTGAATGATAGTTTGTCTCACATTTTAAAAGTTTGCCCACCACACTCAGGGACAGAACAGGACACACAAACCAGTGAGGAGCCCAGGGCAGAACTGAAAGCAACAGGCTTCAGGGGCCGCACCCTGTGGTGAAGACTCCCTTTTCCCCATTTATCCTCACCTCACTGTTTTATAGGTGTCATAACTTTAAGATTAGGAGACAGAAAATACACAACACTATACGATCACCAACTTAACACAACCACTATACGATCACCTGAATAACTAGACACACGAACTATGATCATACAAGTCTATGCATGAATACTGCTGGTCTGCTGTTTCCTTGTTTTCTTGTGTGCAGGTAAACACAAACACTGCATCTTCTCAAGAAACACTCTAAACCAGAGCATCACTACGGAGATCCATGAATGACAGGAAGTCATCAGATCAACTCTGTGCTGGAGAAGAACCAAAAGAAACACACCTCACAAAAGACTGAACACTATTCACAAGCCATGGACTTTCAGAAGATCTACAGTTTAACTACATGATTTTTTTTTTGTGTCATCATGTAGGATTTATGACGTTACAACTGATTGTCATAAACGTGTGAACAGTTTAGAAATCTACACTTACATCTATGTAGATATTGAAATGACACAGAATAAGTTTAAATGTGCCTGTAACTTTTCAAGTTACATGACTAGAAGATGGGGCTTCTGTTATCAAACAGAAGCCATTGAATGGTTTTAGGAAGGCTTACAAATTTATATTTTTTGTGAGAGTTTTTAAATAACTCTCAAAGGGGGAACTGTGGAAATATAAATTTCTATCAACTAATTCCAAATGAACAATAATCTACATATAACTGAAAAGTTATATTCTTTGGTTTTTAATTATATAATTTCATTAACATCCTAGCCAGGAGGGACATTTAACCTTTATCTCTCTGACTAAAGGCTAAGCCAGTGATGCAAATGCTTTAAACGACTCTGTCTTTGTCTTCGGGTGTTGCTTTTATGCTACAGAAACCCTATGTTGATTAACTTGTGTGGTCAGTAGCTGGGCTGTTTTTTAACACCTATGCCATGCTGACTCCAACTCTTAATTTGCATGCTCTGTTTAGCCATATCCCCTCCTCCTAAGAACACAATATAGCCATGAAATCTTTTGTCTCAATTCAGACTAATTCAGACTTGTGTGAGACTTGTGTGAGAGACTTGTGAAAGAACTTGCAGACTGCGGACCTCTAGTAGGCTCTTGCAGACACATAGACATCTTGAAGACGCTGTTATGACTGCAGATTAACCAACACGTCTCAATAAAGGAATTCTGCTTGTTTCGAGTCTCCTGGACTGGGTTCTTCTCTTCTCTTTTCATCTCATTTATTTATTTTTTTACAACAGCCTCCTAAATCCGCGCATGTGGTGAACATTTAGCTGTGAAAACTGGTCGCACAACAACAATTTTATGCACTCACACAAATCCTCTTAAATATATTTTGAGGTCGCATCGAAAAAATTTCAGGCGCATATGCGATCAAAAGGGTCACAATTTCGAGCCCTGTACTATAAAATATAGCAAAACTAGTAATACTGTGATTTTTTTCTTCTTACAATTCATTCATTTAATTTCTATCAGCTTAGTCTCTTTATTTGTCAGGGGTCACCACAGCGGAATGAACCGCCAACTATTCCAGCATAGGTTTTCCACAGCGGATGTCCTTCTAAGTGCAATCCAGTACTGGGAAACACCCATAAACACTCATTCACACAAATACACTACACTGTTAAACCCAATAGTCAACTATCAAATGAAATGAGTGTTGTTAACTCAAAACTGAATGAAAGTTAATTCTACTCATTTGAAAAGAGTTATGGACAGTGTTGAAGGTAAAGAGTTCATTAAATACCTCATTACTTCAACTTAAATAGAGTAAGATCACAGTACTCAAATAGATTAGTTTAACTCAAATGGTTTGCAGCAATCGGTTTCCTCAAATGGTTTGAGTTGCCTTAACTTATTGGGTTTTACAGTACTCGGTTTGAGTTCTCTTCATTTATTGGGTTTTACTTTGCTCAAATTGCTTCATTTACTCAAATGGAGTAAGTTCACAGTACTCATTAGGATTAGTTTTTTTACTTAAATGGTTTGTTGTAATCGGTTTCCTCAAACGGTTTAAGTTACCTTAACTTTTAGGGTTTTACAGTGTAAGAACAATTTAGTTTATTCAATTCACCAATAGCGCATGTGTTTATACTGTGAGGAAAACCGGAGCACCCATAGGAAACCCATGCCAACACAGGAAGAACATGCAAACTCCACTACAAGGCGTGCTCACCTGCTAAAACTGTTGCAGTCTCCACCACAAAACGCCAGGTCCATTTTCTTCTCTGACTGACAGTCGTTGTGCTTTATGAAATCTCGAATGGACTGTACTTGACATCCCTTAATTTGGTCCACACCTACATAGTGAACACACACAGTCAAATGAATCGTGCATTTAAATGAACAAAAAGCCAAATTGTTTCTCTCTTAGATTATACTCACAAACATGGCAGCAGCCATCAGCTGACAACTGAACAGTGCCCTGCAGAGTGAAACACAGAGGCAGAATGTTACAAGTGTCATGATAGTGAGTTAGTAAAACATGTACATGTGTGTTTCACATGCGTGTTTGTGTGATTTACTGACAGGCTGGCAGTTGGAAATGTTGAAAGGGGGACACTGGACTGTGTATTTGACAGTGATGAACTGTCCATTAACTTTACTGCATGTGATTTTGTCACAGCCTGGGTTTGAAGTGGGCAGAGAGGCTCCCTCCTGCGATTGAAAAGAGAAAATAAAATAAGATTTCTCAGATTTCATAAAGTAATTTCCTGTAATTTTATGGATATTTACTGGTATTACTGTGTGAAAGTGGCTAATGTGAAAGGAAATGAGGGTGAGCAAATGTCTTCTGCAAATACTTCAAGGTGTTAAAATGCTTCATGCTTGACCTCACCTGTAGTACATGATTGACGCCATCAATATTGACAACGCAGTGAGTTTGCACACACTTTCCACAGCAGTCGCTAAAGTCATCAATATATTCATAACCCTGGGGAACATAAACATCAAATGAAGGCAACCAAAATCACAATGAAACAAGGTCCACAGAAGCTTATTGTGCAACTTACAGGATCGCATTTCTCATTGCACTGCACAAATCCACACTTGATCTTGAAAAACTGTGATTTGGGATCCACATCCCAAGTACATTTGCATTCTTGACAGTCAATGACGGGGATGGTGGTACCAGGCTGGGAAAAGGCAAAGTATAGAGATTTGAAATCCTTGAATTTATCATTATTACATTACAAAAAACACTTAATTTAATTTACCTCATACTCTGTGTTTTTGTGGACACACACTTTCTTTGGCTCTAAAAGAAATAATTAATTAAACAAAGATTCAGACAAGCGATACTAAGGGTGTCACGATCCTCCAAATTTTCGATTCGATTACATTTTCGATTCTGAAGGCACGATTCGATTCGATTTTCAATTATGAATAATTAATTAATTAATGACCAATTAATTATTTGTAGCCTACCGTTTAAACTACCTGACCTGGATGGTCTTTGTTTTACCCATAAACAAATCATACAGTAAATGAATAAAGGTAAGTTACACATAATTACCACCTGTCAATCACTTTTTCTGCGGGACTCTGCCTGAATAGGCAGTGATCTGTGTCGTTATAATGGCGTCGGTAAAAAAGACGCACAACCAACAGGAACCAGCCAACAGTATCTGAGGTGTTCGCTAAAATGAATAAGTACAAGTGAGTGAAAGATTGAAGCAGTCCTCTGACTGCCTGGACCTGCTGTCACGAACGCATGGCTGTATGTACGTCTATGTCTGTGTGGTCACGTGATGTGCATTTTCAGAGGTAAAGTTAGAGAGGAAGGAGGGCTGCTCAGAAATGCTACACGCCACTGTGGATGTCAAATCGTTGTCGTTCTAAAATGCAATTTAAAAACAAAGACAGTGTAAACAGGGCCTGTGTGTGTACTTTGCGAATTTGCAACGAGGGTGGGCGGAGGATTGTGATGCCGGTGTTGTCTATCGGAAGAACCGTACGTAATAGGTACATAGCAGAGCTTGCAAAACTGTGTGTTTTTTTTTTTTTTTGTCGACAACACGATTGTTGTCTACATAAC
Organism: Danio rerio; assembly: GCF_052040795.2. Taxonomy (NCBI): domain Eukaryota; kingdom Metazoa; phylum Chordata; class Actinopteri; order Cypriniformes; family Danionidae; genus Danio; species Danio rerio. Next base: position 9,337,007 of record NC_141045.1, on the reverse strand, counting down.
TCACTGGAAATCCAAAATGCTTACACACCGGTGACTTAATTGAAAGAGGAGAGGGTTTAAGTTCTGTCGACGGGTCTCCTGCTTCTGCAGTTTAACAAGCACTTCAACAAGCCGGTTTTTTTCCTGCTTGGCAAGCCAAGGTGACGTGACATGGGGGCGTGGCAGCCTCAACGATTCTATTTTTTCATTCGATAATCGAAATTGAGCATAAATTTCGATCGATTTCGATTTTTAATCGAAATCGTGACACCCCTAAGCGATACAGACATCATTTATAATCAAAATAAACACAATATACAAAGCAAACAAAAATATATATGTAGAATTAAAAATAGCAATACCGCATTTAATTTCTGGACAGCATTTGCCTTCAGGAACGTCCAGGATTGGCGCATATCCAATATTACACTTCTTATCCAAAGGTGGACACATGCTGACATCACAGTCTACATTACCAAACACAAAGAGAGATGACTTAAGGAAAGGACGATGCAAACCTGAAGTTAGTCTCTTTGGAAACTGTCAAACTTGTCTTACTGCAGACTTGTTTGCTGCAGCACGGTTCTGAGGGATCGGTGTAGTTGACCAGCACAAAGCCAGGTTCAGTGCAGACCTCAGGGTTCCCGCCAGGACAACTCTTGGGTTTACAGGTCACTGATTTGCTGGCTCTTTCACAGACGCACTCCTCGCAGTTGTACTCGAAAACCTCGTCAAACTGCCGTTAAACACGAAGTGGGTTAGGTTAATTTAGGGTAATTTTTAAGGCCATTAATTACCAAGACAAGTGAACAGAACTAGTGGTGATGAAAGCGGAAAAAGCTGCGTTTATACATAACAAATTCAGGCGACTACTTATGAAAATAGCTGTCTTTATTAATAGGTATAAATCATGTTTATTCATAATTCAACATGAAAAACAAAGCAGTGCTCAACAACTAATCTTTTTTATATGCTGGCATAACATCAGCCTTCTTTCTGTGCTATCTTGAATTCTTTGTATCATTTATGATTCTATTGGATAGACCAACCAGGAGAAGGATTATCAATAACCAATGTAACATAGCTAATGTGTGGAAGAACCTACAAAAGCTACCCTGTCAGACATTTACTGGAGGATCAATGTTGGCCAATGTGGTCAAATGAGAGATGATATTTAGGGTGCTTTCACACCTGTGAATCGATTCAGTGTTTCCGAAACAGAGATTACAATTGTTACATTGTTGCTCTTTCCTCTGGGTTCGGTTCGCTTTCACACTGCAAAGTTTCTAATCGGACCAAAAGAGCTAAAACAAGTCACGTGTGAGTAAACTCTCCTCACATTGGTCAGCGTGTCAGGGTTTATTTTGCAGAGTCTCGCTCAGCTGTCAGGAGAGGTGGTGGTTTGGTGGTGGAGAGTGATGGAGAGATGCGGTGGGTAGGGGTGAGAAGGGTGAGCGACGTAGCCTATTTGAGGACCGGGAGGGAGACGCGAGATTACCGGGAGATTATCACTCATTTGCTGGCATCTGGAGACTCGCGAAATTTCCCGCCCTACTCATAATTCTCTCTTTATATAGCCGTATGCCTATTACATATCCGTAAAACACAGTGATATAACGATTGGATCGCTTTCTCACTGCAATTGATCTGCTCCAGAGTTAATTTCAATCGAGCTGAGACCACCTCATTCAAGCGTTCTTGGAGCGATTGATTTGGCGCGGATCCAAGAGCGATTGGTGGTTTCACATATGCCAAACGAACCGCGCTAACTGGGAAAACAAGACAGGTTCCAAAACAAAAGTGTAGGTGTGAAAGCACCCTTATTCTAATGCTAAGAAAATATCTGTTTGCACACAAACAAGAGAAGCACAATATAAAATAATAGACTCCATATCTCTCCTAACTGCAGACATCTTCTTTAATCCTTCTATGTGTTTAAAATGTAAAACTGATGTAGGTGCTTTAACACGCCGTATGTAGACATGTAACAAACTGCAATGGTATTGATCTTTGGAGCTAGGGGATTGGAAGAGATCATTAAAGGTGCTGCATTTAAGTTTTTGACACTTCTAAAGCACAAACATACCATAAAATGTTTGCAGATATTTAAGAAACAGGCCAAGTGAACATTCTTGTTTATCTAAAAAACAATGCTAAAGTCAGATATTCTGCTTTGAAAATGTATGTTGCGTGCTGGAATGCTGTCTTTGTTTTGGTCCCTTTAACCCACCCATTGCCTTGATGGAAAACAGTTTATGAAATAGCAAAACCGAATAGCTTTAAAAAAAACACCATACCTCACGTGGTGTCCCAGAGGCATCCATGCATCCTAATAAGTAAAAAAAAGAGGAGAAAAATCATACTAATATATTCCACACTTCATTTCAATGCATACTTATACACACACTTGACTCAGAGTCTTCTTACCGCATTTGCTGACACAGACTCCTGAGTCCTTGTTGAAGAGCATTGTGCCTTCAGGACAGAAGCAGCCCTCTGTGGGCACTGTAATGGTTCTCTGTTCAGGTCTGCAAAATGTATTTTAACTTTTTTATTATATGCTTTTATTATTCCATCATTACTTTTTAAATCTGCAAGAAATGCTGTATTAACTCTTAGTGAAGTTTATTTATAAACTAATTTCGAGAGGATCATGTGCTTATGATTGCTTGCGGCTGGTCCCGCATTATCCAATTTATCATTCACCAATCAGACAACTCCTGAGTCACTATAAATGCCCTAGGTTTCATACCACAGCCGTCTTCATTTTTGAAGAATCCTCTCTTTCACTCCTCCTCCTTTCGTAGATAAGTGGCACAGTGGCCCAGTGGTTAGAACTGTTGCCTTACAGCGAGAACGTCCTTTGTTCTGATTATTACCAAGCAAGCTGATGTTTTTTGTGCGGAGTTTGCACTTTCTCCCTGTGCTTGCGTGGGATTTCCCCTGGTTTCCTTCCACCGTCCAAAAACATGCAAATGAGGTTAATTGACTAATCCAAATTGGCACCATAGACATGCTCCTAGTAAGTAGTTATCAATCACTTTCTGTTCATTAGCTTCTACAGCAGAGGAGTTCTCAAGATCTACCTGAGCTCAAACTCCCCTCTCACCTTGCAATGGGAAGGAGCCCCGGGCTTGAGGATCTTTTGAGCTCAGGGCTCTCTCCCGTGACAGCATGCCAAACAAGCTTTATAATCAATCATCAGCTTAGTGTGAACTCTTAAAATCTATATTCAAGAGTTCACACGCAGCTAATGATTGATAAATGAGAGTGAGTTTGACATGCCGTCTAGGGAGAGGGCCCTAAGCTTGGGTGATCCTTGTACCCTGGGCTCCCTACGGTTACATTGGGTGAGAGGGTAGTCTGAGCTATAGTAGGTCTCGAGAGCTTCCCCTATTTAATTAGGAAAGAGAGTAAGGAGTAGGGGTCGATGGGAGGATTCTTCAAGATGAAGGAGGTTAAGGTAAGGAAATCTGGCTATTTATATGTAATAAAATTTATCTGATTGGTGTATCCTGTGATTGCTTATCCAGGACCCACCGTGGTCAATCATAAGCAAGTGATCCTTTTGAAATCAGTTATATATGCGAATCAAGCAAATATTTTGTGATACTTTACAAGTACTATGCCTCCTTTTCAAAAATTGTCTCAAGTATTTTTAATATGTGGAAAAAAGAGCATACATATCGTCACAGCTTGGTGGCTCAGCAGGACCACAAGGATTAAAGACTTTATCTTCTGTGCATTCAATATCTGAGAAAGAAAAGGAAAGCACAACACTTAATATCTAACCCTTCCAATGATGCTTAACTTAAACAGTTTTTAGAACTTACTGCAAAGGTTAGTGTAATTCCTCCAGTGTACGCAGATCCCTAACTGAGAGCAAGACCTTGCGTAACTCTGCAAACTGGTACACACAACAGCGGGGTTGCTCATATGGCAACTATCGTATTCACATCCCATAAAGAAGTTTTCAGGAGACACATGAGCATGGCACGCTTCAAACAACCTGAGAAAGAAAGCAGTAGTATATCTCACTTTGGAAGATCTGTATATTGAAATTGATTACATTAATACACAGAAATAAACTTACTCGCTACCAAGGAGAAAGCAGTCAGGATGGGCCTTGCATGGCTTAGGTGTAGGTTTGATATCACCTCCAACAGTTGGCAATGCAGTTGGTGGAGTACACATTTCATCATTTACACCACTGGCTGCCCAATAATCTGCCATCACCGAACAGTCGTCCACCAAGATCCCTCCAGGGATCATGCAGTCATCAGCCTTGTTGTTGTTGCATGTTCCTTTGTAAAAGATTTTCGGCAATCATTTAAGATGGACAGAGCATGATAACAAACCTCTATCATCCAAATTGTGACTTACCACAGTGACCTTGTGTGTTGTTTCCAAAATGCTGGAATGGCAGGTTGATGCTAAAGCCGGTGGCTCCAAAGGATACATCAACATTGAGCTGTGGAATACTTAGGAACAGGTCTAAACTCGAGCTTACAACCCTCACACCATTGTGAGCATATGGTAGCGTCAATAGAACATTGCCCATTAGAGCCTGATAGGACAGAAGAAGACTAGGCTTAGGATACTTACAGTAGGAAGTAATCTCGGTAAAGTAGTCCAAAACACTCACCTCTAGTTCTGCACCTCCGAAGAAATTGTGATTTTTAAGTGTTATGACTTGATTGTTGTATGAAACAATAATAGATCTAGGACAGGATACATGCTCAATAGGGTCACAGAAGACATTGTCAATGTAAATCGTCAAGTGGTAATGAGGCCTAATTTCCTCCATTAATATATAAGTGCAGTTTCCTTGGTAACTGTAGAAGAGTCCATCAAATGTGATGTAATGTGGGTCACCCCAGCCTTCACAGAAGCCTACGATTAAAAGAACAACAAAATTAAGCACATTGTGTTGAAAGGACATTGCTGTTGTTAATTGTAATGGTTGCAAGAATGTGAAGATTGATTTACTTACAGTCACATGTGTAATACTGGCAACAGTAGTGCTCATCATAGACAAGCACTGGATTTTTGCCATTTTCACAGGTAATGTTCTGAAGTGGAGGGCATTCAAATGGAATAATTTCGATGATGTTGTCTTCTATGCATCTTGCCATAGTGCAGTTACACAAGATGAAGGTCTCATTAGTCTGGTGATGAAGAAATTAGTAAAATATTCAGCAATATCTCATGTTGATTCTGAGAATATTTAAATAGCATCATGGATACTGATAAAAGTAGTTACAGCGCTAAAATGTTACAATTTAAAAGAAAGAATATAAAGTTGTACGTTTTTGTCCCATTCAGGGCAGTCGTAGTGTGAAGTTGGAGTAGGGGTAGGTGAAGTGGTGGTCCCTGGTGTTGTTGTAGGAAACATTGTAGTAGTTGTTGGCACAGGTGATGTGGTTGATTCTGTTGTAGTGGGCTTTGTGGTAGTTGTCACAGGTGATGTGGTTGATTCTGTTGTAGTAGGCTTTGTGGTAGTTGTTGGCACAGGTGATGTGGTTGATTCTGTTGTAGTGGGCTTTGTGGTAGTTGTTGGCACAGGTGATGTGGTTGATTCTGTTGTAGTAGGCTTTGTGGTAGTTGTTGGTATAAGGGTCGAAGTAGGTGATTCTGTTGTTGCTGTATCTATAACAACCGGTTTTGATATAGATGGTGTTGTTGTTCCTGTTACAGGACTTATTGTTTCACGTGTTGATCCAGGGGGTGGTGTTGATAACGTAGATGATGTGGTAGGTTCTGGTGTTGTTGTAGGTGGTTCTGTGGTAGTTGTAGGTATAGGGGTAGTTGTAGGTGGCTTTGGTGGCTCTGTGGTAGTTGTCGGTACAGGAGTAGTTGTTGGTAGCTCTGTGGTAGTTGTCGGTATAGGGGTAGTTGTAGGTGGCTTTGGTGGCTCTGTAGTAGTTGTTGGTACAGGGGTGGTTGTCTTAAGTTCTGGTGTTGTTGTTGGTGGCTCTGTGGTAGTTGTCGGTATAGGGGTAGTTGTAGGTGGCTTTGGTGGCTCTGTGGTAGTTGTAGGTACAGGGGTGGTTGTGGTAGGTTCTGGTGTTGTTGTAGGTGGCTCTGTGGTAGTTGTCGGTATAGGGGTAGTTGTAGGTGGCTTTGGTGGCTCTGTGGTAGTTGTAGGTACAGGGGTGGTTGTGGTAGGTTCTGGTGTTGTTGTAGGTGGCTCTGTGGTAGTTGTCGGTATAGGGGTAGTTGTAGGTGACTCTGTGGTAGTTGTAGGTATTGGGGTGGTTGTGGTAGGTTCTAGTGTTGTTGTAGGTGGCTCTGTGGTAGTTGTCGGTATAGGGGTAGTTGTAGGTGGCTTTGGTGGCTCTGTGGTAGTTGTAGGTACAGGGGTGGTTGTGGTAGGTTCTGGTGTTGTTGTAGGTGGCTCTGTGGTAGTTGTCGGTATAGGGGTAGTTGTAGGTGGCTTTGGTGGCTCTGTGGTAGTTGTAGGTACAGGGGTGGTTGTGGTAGGTTCTGGTGTTGTTGTTGGTGGCTCTGTGGTAGTTGTCGGTATAGGGGTAGTTGTAGGTGGCTTTGGTGGCTCTGTGGTAGTTGTAGGTACAGGGGTGGTTGTGGTAGGTTCTGGTGTTGTTGTAGGTGGCTCTGTGGTAGTTGTCGGTATAGGGGTAGTTGTAGGTGACTCTGTGGTAGTTGTAGGTATTGGGGTGGTTGTGGTAGGTTCTAGTGTTGTTGTAGGTGGCTCTGTGGTAGTTGTCGGTATAGGGGTAGTTGTAGGTGGCTTTGGTGGCTCTGTGGTAGTTGTAGGTACAGGGGTGGTTGTGGTAGGTTCTGGTGTTGTTGTTGGTGGCTCTGTGGTAGTTGTTGGTATAGGAGTAGTTGTAGGTGGCTTTGGAGGCTCTGTGGTAGTTGTCGGTACAGGAGTAGTTGTAGGTGACTCTGTGGTACTTGTAGGTTTTGGGGTGGTTGTGGTAGGTTCTGGTGTTGTTGTAGGTGGCTCTGGGGTAGTTGTCGGTATAGGGGTAGTTGTAGGTGGCTTTGGGTGCCCTGTGGTACTTGTCGGTACAGGAGTAGTTGTAGGTTCTGGTGTTGTTGTAGGTGGTTCTGTGGTAGATGTCGGTATAGGGGTAGTTGTAGGTGGCTTTGGAGGCTCTGTGGTAGTTGTCAGTACAGGAGTAGTTGTAGGAGACTCTGTGGTAGTTGTAGATATTGGGGTGGTTGTGGTAGGTTCTGGTGTTGTTGTAGGTAGCTCTGTGGTAGTTATCAGTATAGGGGTAGTTGTAGGTGGCATTGGTGGCTCTGTGGTAGTTGTAGGTAAAGGAGTGGTTGTGGTAGGTTCCAGTGTTGTTGTTGGTGGCTCTGTGGTAGTTGTTGGTACAGGAGTAGTTGTAGGTGGCTCTGTGGTAGTTGTAGGTATTGGGGTAGTTGTAGGTGGTTTTGGTGGCTCTGTGGTAGTTGTAGGTATTGGGGTGGTTGTGGTAGGTTCTGGTGTTGTTGTAGGTGGCTCTGTGGTAGTTGTCGGTATAGGGGTAGTTGTAGGTGGCTTTGGTGGCTCTGTGGTAGTTGTAGGTATTGGGGTGGTTGTGGTAGGTTCTGGTGTTGTTGTAGGTAGCTCTGTGGTAGTCGTCGGTATAGGGGTAGTTGTAGGTGGCTTTGGAGGCTCTGTAGTAGTTGTCGGTACAGGAGTAGTTGTAGGTGGCTCTGTGGTAGTTGTCAGTATAGGGGTAGTTGTAGGTGGCTTTGGTGGTTCTGTGGTAGTTGTAGGTACAGGGGTAGTTGTGGTAGGTTCTGGTGTTGTTGTAGGTACAGGGGTAGTTGTGGTAGGTTCTGGTGTTGTTGTTGGTGGCTCTGTGGTAGTTGTTGGTATAGGAGTAGTTGTAGGTGGCTTTGGTGGCTCAGTGGTAGTTGTCGGTACAGGAGTGGTTGTAGGTGACTCTGTGGTAGTTGTAGGTATTGGGGTGGTTGTGGTAGGTTGCGGTGTGGTTGTTGGTGGCTCTGTGGTAGTTGTAGGTACAGGGGTAGTTGTGGTAGGTTCTAGTGTTGTTGTTGGTGGCTCTGTGGTAGTTGTTGGTATAGGAGTAGTTGTAGGTGGCTTTGGTGGCTCTGTGGTAGTTGTAGGTACAGGGGTAGTTGTGGTAGGTTCTGGTGTTGTTGTTGGTACAGGGGTGGTTGTGGTAGGTTCTGGTGTTGTTGTTGGAGGCTCTGTGGTAGTTGTTGGTACAGGAGTAGTTGTAGGTGGCTTTGGTGGCTCTGTGGTAGTTGTAGGTACTGGGGTAGTTGTGGTAGGTTCTGGTGTTGTTGTTGGAGGCTCTGTGGTAATTGTTGGTATAGGAGTAGTTGTAGGTGGCTTTGGTGGCTCTGTGGTAGTTGTCGGTATTGGGGTGGTTGTGGTAGGTTCTGGTGTTGTTGTAGGTAGCTCTGTGGTAGTTGTCGGTGTAGGGGTAGTTGTAGGTGGCTTTGGTGGCTCTGTGGTAGTTGTCGGTATAGGGGTAGTGGTGGTAGGTTCTGGTGTTGTTGTAGGTGGCACTGTGGCAGTTGTGGTAGGTTCTGGTGTTGTTGTTGGTGGCTGTGTGGTAGTTGTTGGTATAGGGGTAGGTGATGTTGTAAATGCTGTTGTTGTTGATCCACAATCATAACAGCAGTAAACTCTTATTTCATAGTCAAAACATTTATAGGGGCGGAATTTCTGTTCATCCTTTTTACACACCAATCCATAAGAAACATTGCACTGTACAACTTGTTTTGTTTCATGAATATAATCTTCAAAACTCATGCCAGGTTTGGCCTCTACACCCCTACATTCAATATCTTCTGGCTGTTCACAGATCTCTCCTCCACTGGCTGCAATATTTTTATAGGTCTCTTCGTCATTCCCTCCTCCTGTTGCAGGATTATACACATTAAACCAGTCAGACCATTCACATATTATACAAGGTGATGTAGAGGGTATAGGCGTAGTTGTGGTGGGTACTGGTGTTGTTGTTGGTGGTAATGTGGTAGTTGTTGGTATTGGGGTAGTTGTTGTGGGTACTGGTGTTGTTGTAGGTGGTACCGGGGTAGTTGTAGTAGGTACTGGTGTTGTTGTAGGTGGTACAGGGGTAGTTGTAGTAGGTACTGGTGTTGTTGTAGGTGGTACAGGGGTAGTTGTAGTAGGTACTGGTGTTGTTGTAGGTGGTACAGGGGTAGTTGTAGTAGGTACTGGTGTTGTTGTAGGTGGTACCGGGGTAGTTGTAGTAGGTACTGGTGTTGTTGTAGGTGGTACAGGGGTAGTTGTAGTAGGTACTGGTGTTGTTGTAGGTGGTATTGTGGTAGTTGTTGGAACTGGGGTAGTTGTGGTAGGTACTGGTGTTGTTGTAGGTGGTTTTGTGGTAGTTGTTGGTATTGGGGTAGTTGTGGTAGGTTCTGGTGTTGTTGTTGGTGGAGGTGGCGTAGGACACTCTTCTACACAGATCTGATTTTTTTCATCAAATATAGGCTTATCCTCTGGACATTCTGGATAACATCCTGTAAAATATATATTGTATGTCAGTAGAGGTTGATTGGTGGATCATCCTCTCATTTAATTAATGACTTTCAAGCTTAATAATTTTACAAAGAAACAATAACAAAATTCAGCAAAAATGCTGTTCATAATGGTTTCCTCATATCTATTCTGTTTAGCACTGTACATTCAAATTTTAAAAAATAATCAAGTGTACACTAAACGGCAGCTCACCTTCCAGGTTGGGTAAAGTGTTGTTGCAGATACCATCAGGGTTGAGACATGTTTTATAGCAAGGTGTATGACAAGGACTGTAATGCCATGTGCATTCTCCTGGTTCATTGTAGTAGTCACAGTACACAGCTGACAGGGAAACATGGATGCAAGTTTAAAAATGATCAAACAAACTAAACCAAATGTATTAAAATTACAGTAATTTGTTAAAAGAAAGAAGCACTCATGCTTGGCAGAAAATCTAGATCTGCACTAGAATTAAAGATCCTTACGGCAGATCTCAGGAGTTCTCCAGACAACACAAACACCGGCCTCATTGCAGGCTTGAGCATAAGCTGCGACAGCCGTACAGAAGCATTCGCAATCTCCACCAGTGTCGCATGAACATGAGTCCTTCACACAGTTCTCATAATATGGATTTGGATCCACCTGTAGGAACAAACCTTTACTTGCTTAAGAAATATTTAGCTTGATTATCATACCACATTACAGGCCATTTTTGTATTAACCCAAAAGGCTCCATCTATACCTTGCTATGGCAGTCTTTAAATGTAACTTCCTTTATGATGCTACACTGTATTTTTGCCCATGTTTCTCGGTTAGGAGTTTGAGAGCATGGGTCAAAATCTGGTTGGGCATCAGGGCAAGTGCTTAACACTTTCCAGCTGTCGACAAACTCCATTATGTTTGTAGTTGGTAAGTTTCCTTGAGTGGTAAAATCATCTTTTCCATTTCCATTGAAATTTCCACACAAGCCACAAACATCATCCTATAAAAATACAACAGCATGCTCAGGTTGCATTACATTCCAATGACTGTTGGACTTGTAATTTGTGCAGAAGTGTCAGGAAAAAGCATTGTAGATTGTGATGTAAATTCACCATGTGCTGAGGTTGCAGAATGATCCGGACAGTGGTTTTGCGATCCCACAACACTGTCAGTCCAATGGCAGCATCAATGACAAGGTACATGCCAACGTTTCTCTCATTGTACTTGATATTCGGACCAGTTCCGACATCAGTGGCTGTTACAGTCCCATCAGAAAGCAGCAGCCAAGTCCTCTGTGTGGTTGAGAAGTGAGAAGAAAAACTACAATTTTACTGTATGGCATATTAGTAAGGAAACTGTATTGACCTTATTCTCCACCGACGAGTGGACGCTGCCATTTGAATCTTTTTGGCTCGAGACTTCCGGTCTCATTTACTTCCATTCATTTTTATACATTAAAAACTGCTCATTATGCTGCTTGATGTTGCAATTTGATATTTTCTTGTTATATTTTTCTACTTGGTCTGTATAGTCATGCAAACATTTGTTTGTAGAGCAAGTAGTTTGACCGTTTTTTGCCGTTTATTATTCCTAGTCATTTCTCCCATAGGCGACTGAATCGGAAGTTCTAAGACAATCGCGAAAACAGGCGCACTTCCGCATTTTAGAATAAGGTCAATAGCATACACTGACTGACATACACTTTATATATTTCAAATTTTAAATAGTGAAACACCAGGGGTGCCCAAACTCAGTCCTGGAGGGCTGGTGTCCTGCATAGTTTAGCTCCAACTTCCTTCAACACACCTGCCTGGACGTTTCTAGTATACATACAAAGAGCTTGATTAGCTGGTTCAGGTGTGTCTAATTGGGGCTGGAGCAAATTCCAAGTTCCCTCCAGGACTGAGTTTGGGCACCCCTGGTGGAAGACCGTGGAAACGTTAACCGTTTACATTTAAAATGATCATAGTATTACAGCATATTAATGTGACTGCTTTGGTGTTTTATTTTTATATTTACTCTAAATGTACCATTAAAGATAAAACCATAGTGGCAAGAGACCCACACATTCGACCTTACCCCCAAAAGGATCCCAACAGCCTTTGAGCACGTAGTTCCTGTTGTTCCGCAAGGCATATTTTCGGTGACCACGTGAAAATTACCAGTTTTATTTCCACACTTGTTCTGCAAAACAAGAGAATTTGACCCTTTGCCTCCTGAAGTACATTTAATGTTATTTAAATAGTGACGCAATACTACTTTGTGCACTTACCTGAGCTGCTATATAACTGCAGTCTCCCCTGAAGCCGAATCTTTGCTGATCGAATGTTTTATAATGTCCGCTGCCATATATTGTGCAGATTCCTGGACACTTCTTTTGTGAACATAACCAATTTCCCCGTCGACAAATGCTGTAAAAATTAAAGTAGACGCAAATCTTGTTTTATTCCACAGTTTTGTGCTAAAGGCAATAAAAAGCGAAGTAATGCATTCATCTAGCAATAAAAACATTTTATGTTGGGTTGTTATTTAATAAATAAAACTGTTTCAGTCACTTAAAAATGACTTCACTGCTTCAACTGCTACAATGTTGGTACAGAGGTGGAAATACCGTTTTCTACAACTGTCATCAGCATGGACCAACCATGCTAAACTGTATATTTTGTGGTGTCAAAAATTTATATATGCGACATCAAAGAATTCTAAGACACTTAACCCTCATCTGATACTATGAAAGTCAAATTCAACGTAACTCATTTACTTGTTTGGTCTAAACTACAGTTATCCTGTGTTTCCTGATGTGCGTTTAACAGGGTGGGGGATGGGGGATATATAATCGCTGTTAAAAATACTTTTCTATCTGATTGTTAAAAAAGTATATAAATTAATTGTGCAAATAAAAACTGAATTACAAAAAAAGACTTCAAATAACAAAGAATATGTAATTTTACAAATAATAAAAAATTTAAATTTTATTTCAACTAGCTGCAATATTTGTAGTTTTCATATGGTCTAATTTAATATAACTAAAATTAAATACCAAAAAAACTAATATAACAAGGACTAAAAAAAAAAAAAAAACGAAATACTAAGGGCTCTATTTTAAAGATCTAGGCGCAAAGTCTAAATTGCATGGTGCAAAAGCATTAAGGGTGTGTCCGAATTCACTCTTGCTTTTTTTAAAGACAAAAAATAGGGTCTGTGCCCTGGCACATGGTCTAACAGGGTTGTGCTTATTCTCATAATGTGTTATGGCTGTGTTTTTAGCATAACGTACATTTGACCAATCAGAGTCTCATCTCTCAATCCCTTTAAGATTCAGTAGCTCAAAAAACTGTTAAACCAAAACACATTGTGTGTATCCAAACACACGTCTTATTTTTAAGCCCCATATGGTAATGTATACGTCTCCAAAACCTGACAGGCGGACAAATATAAATGTGTTTTTATTAAAACAAATATAAATATATGCATAGATTAAATATTCCTACCAAGAAAATAATAATGTTTTGTAACATTTAAATAATTAATTTTTTTTCAAATGTAAAGATATTTTTTGTATTGCTGTACATCCTGTGTGTATTAAGCAGTGTGTACGCATTTGAACCCGCATAGGTGCATAACTAACGCGCTCTATGCTGGACTTTAACATTGCTGGACCAACATTTAGTTGGTCAATACGTGGTCTGTTTCAGTTCCTCAAAATAGCAAAGCGAAAACGATGCATCTTAACACGCCTACTTTATAGGCCAGCTTAGCCATGAGTCCACAAAGTGGCGCAAATGGCTCTGCTATTTAAATAACGTGACGCAAAATGTGAAAATGACATTTGTGCTGGTCTGAAAATAGCAACAAATTGCACCCTACTCGCCTTGCGCCTTATTGCGCTTGTTTTATGATAGGGCCCTAAAACTTTAACTTTAAAATAAATAGTATGAGTATTTTATAAGTATACATATAAAAAATAAAAACAATACGCACCATTTATTACAATCTTTAACAATCACAGATCCTGGTGCATAATACTGTCCATCATGTTTACATGGGCAGTTGTACGGTTGAACGCAGTGTCCTCTGCCATCATCCAGTAGACCAAAAGGACACTGGCAGCCAGACTGACAGTCTAGAGAGAACTGGAAAAAGGGAAGCAAATGCATCATGTACAAGCACAATGTTGTTACCCACACTAAAAAGCCATAACAGACAATATGAACTCACACAGTCAACTTCTTGATGCGAGCAAGTCTTTGCACATTCCAAGCCATATTCTTCTGGGCCTGCTGTACTGCAATTGAAGAACACCTTCGGAGAGGGACATCCTGCAAAAGACATCAGATGCAAATTGTTAAACCAAAAGTATACTAATATAACCTATGGAGAAGATAAAAGTGATTTTCCATACCCAGAATTTGGGTTTTCCAGGATCGACAGTGGAATTTTCCATTCATGCAAACACTGGACAGAGAAATAACATCAAACTCTATACATTTCATAGCTTGTAATTGTATATATATATATATATATATATATATATATATATATATATATATATATATATATATATATATATATATATATATATATATATATATATATATATAGCTTGTAATAGTAATATATCTAAAATGCTTCTACTGATCTTACCAGTGTTCGTCCCTAATAGTGAGAGACTTTCCAGGATGGATCTTCTGCCCGTTATGGTAACATGGACATTTTTCCATAGGTACACAAAGATTATTCTCATCTTGGTACAGTCCATCTGGGCATGCGCATCCGTCAACAGGAACGAAGTCAACATTGCAGCTCTGGCGCTCCGAGGCGAGAGAAACACAGGTGCGCTGACAGCTCTGTAGCTCATAGGAGTAGCTCTGTGAGGCTGGGCAATCCTTTATATACTTGTCTGTGGGAAGAAATCCAAAGTAAGCATTTTAGTAATTCAAAACTTTTGATCCTAAAATATGACAAATATGACATTTTCAAAATGTTGAAAAAAAAGCATTTTTCAACATAAAATTAAATGTAAAACTGTAAACATATCACGACCGTTACCACAGAATCAAGAAGACCAACTTATTTACATCTATGAGTAACAAATTAGTGTTGTGTAAATCAGGCCCAATCTCAATTCTACCCCTTAGCCCTTCTCCTTAACCAATTGTCCCAATTCTCTTTAGCTTGAAGGCGTAGGGCCAAGGGGAAGATACCCCTTGAAACTGAGATTTTTCGGGACCACACCTTAAAAACACCACAAAACCACACAAAACACACAAAACCAAAGTGTACAAAATTTCCCAGAATACACCATCTACAACAGCAGCATGGCTGCACACACAAGTCGGGAGACGTACAAATTAGTTGTTTTTTTGTCATTATTAAGAATTTTTACTCCAAACAAACATATGTTTTAATAAAATCATAACTGCGATCATGTTTCACTTTCATTTAAAAAAAAAAAAAAACGGTAAAGTAAAAAAAAAAAAAAAAAAAAAACGCTAAATTTTGATATCTATAATCCATAATAATAACTCCTGTATAGTCCCACAACATTCGGACACCCGATGACACTGGAATACCTGTCAGTAATGTCTAGTGGCTGGGAATGAGCCTTTTTACAGTGTCTGGTACAATGTTAATGTTGTTTTGTGTGTTTACATAGATAAGTATGGCAATGGTGAAAATGCACAGTACAGTTACTAGCTTAATGCCGTATTAAATCGTTATGATAACATCATATCATTGCTTCTGGTGGTTTCCTGAAGAAAAATACCAAAAAGTAAAACAACTGGAATAACTACAGCAGTCACAATCGTCGATCTCACATGAAACAATAGATCGCGATGACATAAGATGACGTGTGCAGGTGCTGTAGTGCTGTCTCATTTCTTAGGGGTAAATTTTTGAAGCACTTCCCCTTCACACTTTGTTTCAAGGCCCAATTGGAAGGGGTAGAGGTACAAAAAATAGAATTGGGATTATTGGTACTAAATCACAGTAGAAAGCAGAATATCACAATGCTTTTACATTAACATTTCACATTTTTGTTAACAAACTTTTCACCAAATCAACAGGTTTCAGCCATCTTACCGCACACAATTTCTCTCCAGCCTTCGAGGATTACTCCTTTAGCCGCACAGGCCCGGGCATATGAGGAGAAAACCGTACACAGACAGTCCTCGCTCTTCTCACAGGTACAGCTGGAGTATTTGCATCTCTGAAAGAACATTCATGTGTTGTCACTGCTTATTGTGGAGTATTGTGGATATACAGTACATTCCCTAATAGTGATGCACCAATCATGATTTTACAATTGGACAAATTGGCCGATTTGATACCAATTTCTGAAATATATATATATTTATATATTTTTTTATTTTTTATTTTTCTTTTGTTAGAAACCATCAAATCTGTTTATGTGAAGAAACAAATATGTTCTTCAGACTTAATGGAGTAAATAGTAAACAAAAATTATTTTTGTGTGAACAATCACTGTGATCTGTTAGCGATGTCTTGTTTATCAGACAGAGGAGATCAAAATCCAAAAACAACATATTTAATTGACAACAGATCTTTACAGAAGTCAGCAATTTGAACCAAAACCAAACTACAACAGGATATGAATAACACTAAAATAACCCCGGATTACTTTATATGCTATGGTTTCAGATCAAACTTTGTAGTTATTTACTGACTTTGTAGTAGCTGTCTGGATTGACCGTGGCGTGACATTGGGCAAAGAGGCTCTCCTTGTCCTTCATCTTGGAACACCAGTGCTCAGCAAAGTGCTCTAAAATCATAAAACATGGTATTTTAGGAAAACACAGAGTACCGCAAGAGTCATTTAAAGGTGAAAAAGTCACGTTACGTTGAAATATTGTATGACACAGCAATTTCAGACCTTGTGTGTGTCGTGACTGTCAGTGACCACCTGAGGGCACTGTAGTTCAATGGACACTGAGTGAAACTACAGCGCCCAAAAAGACTACATTTCCATACATTCTTTCGTGCACACACCCGGTCTGTCATCTACACTGATTTCAACCACAGCTGTCTCCAATCTCCGTTGATTACCTGGACTATATATTCAACTATTCCACCTCTGTTTGTGACTGCGTCGTTTGTCTATCTTGTCAGCTCTGGTATGTTGTTCTTGATCTCGCTCTTGTATCTTGCTTAAGTCTAGTTCGTGTTTAATCTGTTTTAGTTTCTTGTTTTGTTGTTTGTATGTTATTTTGTTACTTTGCACTTTGGATTTTGTTTACTGGTACCGCACTATTTAATATTAAATCTGCACTTGGATACGCACCTTTTTTTTTTTTTGTTCCTGTTTTGATCTTGCAGACGTGACAGTGTGGTTCTGTTCATTAAAAGAGATTTCTTAATAGGACATTTTGGTAACAGTTGATTTAATTAAGAACTCTCAATCATTACTAGTGGCTTAATACCAGGCTATTATTAAGGTATTGGCTGTTTATTTATTTCTACATCCCTAATCCTACCAAATACCTAAACCCAACTACTAACTTACTAACTATTAAAGGGCACCTACTTTTGGATGCTGTTTGGACAGAACTGAG